>NC_091189.1:24609942-24785837 GCF_040958095.1 Procambarus clarkii
AGGACCCATTATCACCACACCAGAAATAAATATCTCTTTGATATCCCCAGGGTCAAACTTAATCTGTGTAAACACTCTATGCAAATTAAGGGACCTAGTCTATGGAACTCACTCCCTAGTGAATTGAAAAACTGAAACTTTTGCCTTATTTAAAAGCAAAACCAAAAAGTACCTAACTTCATCTATTTAGTTTCCTACACTGAGCTTTAAATTTGCTCTGTACCTATTGGTACCCAATCTCCTAATTTTTATGTAATATCAAACAACCTTATCATTGTGTTCATTGCTGTCTTCTTTTATGTGCTAGCCATATGCTGTATTGTGACTACCAATTTTTGTCAACTACCATTCAAGCTGTCATTGCAATCAATCTTATATTGTTTCTGCTGTATTGTGCCTACCAATTTGTTGTCAACTACCATTTTAAGCTGTCATTGCAATCAATCATAGCTACCTATGTGCTTTAATATACTGTACCTATAATTTTCTCTCATCTTTTTTTTTTTCATTCCATGTAATCTGTTATCATTTTTTTTGTCTATAAATTTTGCAAGTATTTACCTCCTTAAAATTTTCTTAGATTAAGGACCTGCCCGAAACGCTGCGCGTGCTAGTGGCTTTACAAGACTGTAATTACCATAATTGTATCCTCACATTCCTTATGTACATTCTTGTATATGCATAAATAAATAAATAAATAAATAAATAAATAAATAAATAAATGGATTATTACCATCACTAATAATTTTGTGTTTTCTCTGTCTAGCTTCAGACAGTCATGTTACAATTGTGTTTTAATAGTTTAGTGCAATTAAGGATGATTGAAAATCACTTACAATTAATGCATCAAGTTTGGAGACTCGCACACATTTTAGTGTAAGAAGGGGCGTTCCGCGAGCGCTGTTTGGAGATTTGTACACATTTTAGTGTAAGAAGGGGCGTTCCGCGAGCGCTATGTCATGGGTTCGTATCCTGGCCGGGGAGGATTTACTGGGCGCAATTCCTTAACTGTAGCCTCTGTTTAACGCAACAGTAAAATGTGTACTTGGATGAAAAAACGATTCTTCGCGGCAGGGGATCGTATTCCAGGGACCTGCCCGAAACGCTATGCGTACTAGTGGCTGTACAAGAATGTAACAACTCTTGTATATATCTCAAAAAAAAAAAAAAAAAAAAAAAAAAAAAAAAGAAAAAAAAAAAAAAAACATAACAATAACATACACTGCTGCAATCTCTTGGTTGTAGGATGAATACCTTTTGGAGCAAGAGCCTGTTCACTCTTTCCTACTTGTAGCAGGATAAAGGTGTCAATATCTTCGATTGTCCAACAGCAGCTGATAAAAATAAATAAAATAAAATGTTTATTTAGGTAAGGTACATACATACAATAAATTTTTACAAAGATTGGTTGACTTATAGGTAGAGCTAGTACATACAATGCCTAAAGCCACTATTACGCAAAGCGTTTCGGGCATATATGATAATTTGTGTATACAGTATTTACAGGTGTCATCATTGGAATTGCATCACAGTTTATGGAACATTACAGCATGGATGAGGATGATTTTGGTGCTGATGTCGATGACGACCCTTTCCCAAATTTGAAAGAAATTTTGTATCTTGCTGACACACTTGCTCGAGATATGATTAAAACTAAAATAAATATTGTAAGTACTGTATATAATGTATGTTATTTTATATTATCAAATAAAAATAATATAAAGGCTCAGATTGCAGTGGCTTCTTAGTAGATGCAGTATTTGTATATTTTATAAAGTCACTAATTATATTCAGTATTTTAGGCATAATAATAATAATTTTATTCACAAGAAGGTACAATGGGCTTGCAAGATTACATAAGATTGGTATTTTTGCATTCTTGCAAAGCCACTAACATGCATAGTGTTTCGGGCAGGTCCTTCACCACTGTGATGCGCCAAGTTTATTGTAATTACCTAAGTGTAGTTACAGGATGAGAGCTACGCTCGTGGTGTCCCGTCTACCCAGCACTCTGTCATATAACGCTTTGAAACTGCTGACAGTTTTGGCCTCCACCATCTTCTCACTTGCTGCAACCGTCTACCACTCTGTTTGCGAAAGGGAATTTTCTTATATTTCTTCGGCATCTTTCTTTAGTTACTTTAAATCTATGACCTCTTGTTTCTGAAGTTCCAGGTCTCAGGAAATCTTCCCTATCAATTTTGTCAATTCCTGTTACAATTTTGTAAGTAGTGATCATATCACCTCTTTTTCTTCTGTCTTCTAGTTTTGGCATATTTAATGCCTCTAACCTCTCCTCAAAAAACTGTACATAAACTGTATGTGACATTATATATATATACCCAGTACTGTATTATATAAATGACATAATAAAAAATATTGTGACATTCCCCCCGTGTGCATAAAATGAAGTGCCTGCAAATTGTTTTTATCTTTGTAAAATGATAAAATCCCTTCCATGAATACATACATGCAAAAAAAAAAATATATTCCACTTTGGCTATGGGAACGTGAAGAAGGGGTGTCAAAGCTCCCAGAGGCGGTCGCGCAGGTCATTCAATAATGCGAGTTGCCAGAAATGTTTTTCAATTATTTGTTCTATGTATTTCCAATGAAGGTTTTATTTTTTTTTTATCATATGTGATGCATATTTGTGTTCTTTACAATATGTATACAGTAGAATGTTCATAATGTTACATGGAACTGTGATACATGTATCAGGAATGTTTTTAAAATAAATGTTTATTGTCACTACATTACTTGTTAAAAATTCACAAAAATTACAATATGTACAGTTTCACACAGTAACACTGTATTACACATAGTTATAATCTGGAAGAAAATAAGAAGGCTGAAGCGGTTGAAAAAGCTGACTTTAGGATAGGACATTATAGCGACCTTAGACATTTTTTAGTGAGTATAATTGGACAGACTTATTGCTAGGCAAGAAAGTAAATGAGATGTATGTCAAGTTTTGTGATATACATGATAAAGGCACAAAAAAAATTATACTAAAGCACAGAGGCAGAACTAGGAAACAGGATTCATTCAACAGAAATTGCGAGAGGGCCAGAGACCAAAAGTCACTAAAATGGAATCAATATAGGAAGAGGCCAAACCCCAAACATATCAGCGATACAAAGATGCGAGAAACATCTATACGGCAGTGAGGAGAGAGGCAGAAAGAAATTTTGAAAAAGGGATAGTGGATAAATGTATAACAGAACCAGGCCCATTCTACAAATTCATAAACAACAAATTGCAGGTAAAGGATAATATTTAGAGGTTGAAAATGGGAAACAGATTCACAGAAAATACAAAGGAAATGTGTGAAAACATTTAACGAAAAGTTCCAAGTGTGTTTTGTAAAATTAAATCTTCAGGGAACCAGACACAATAAGAATTCCAGAGAACAACATAGAGCACATAGAGGTGGTGTCTAGAGACAAAGTAGAAAAAATGCTCAAGGAACTAAGAAAACACAGCAGTTGGTTCAGATGGAGTTTCACCATGAGTTCTGAGAGAATGTACACCTGAGCTCGGCATTCCACTTCGGGTGATTTTTCAGACATCCCTGTGTACAGGAGTCGTCGTAGATGTGTGGAAAAAGGCTAACATAGTTCCAGTCTACAAAGTGGCAGCAGGTAAGACCCCCTCAATTATAGACCCGTGTAATAGTCAAAATATTGAACAAAATAATAAAAACTAAATGGGTAGAACACCTGGAGAAAAACGATATAATATCAAACAGACAGTATGGTTTTCGATCTGGAAGATCCTGTGTAACGAATTTACTCAGTTTCTATGATCAAGCCACAGAGATTTTACAGGAAAGAGAAGGTTGGGTTGATTGCATCTATCTGGACCTAAAAAAGTCTTTTGACAGAGTTCCACGTAAGAGGTTGTTCTGGAAACGAACATATTGGAGGGGTGACATGTGAGCTTCTAGCATGGATGAAAAATTTCCTAACTGATAGAAAAATGAGGGCTGTAATCAGAGGCAATGTATCGGATTGGAGGAATGTCACAAGTGGAGTACCACAGGGTTCAGTTCTTGCACCGGTAATATTCATTGTCTACATAAACGATCTACCAGATGGAGTACAGAATTATATGAACATGTTTGCTGATGATGCTAAGATAATAGGAAGGATAAGAAACCTAGAAGATTGTCATGCCCTTCAAGAAGACCTGGACAAAATAAGTATATGGAGCACCACTTGGCAAATGGAATTTAATGTGAATAAATGCCATGTTATGGAATGTGGAATAGGAGAACATAGACCCCACACAACCTATAAATTGTGAGAAATCTTTAAAGAATTCTGACAAAGGGATCTAGGGGTGGTTCTAGATAGAAAACTGTTACCTGAGAACCACATTAAGAACATTGTACGAGGAGCCTATGCTACACTTTCTAACTTCAGAATTGCTTTTAAATACGAGGATGGCGAGATACTAAAAAATTATTGTTCACAACTTTTGTTAGACCAAAGCTGGAATATGCAGCGGTTGGTCTAACTGCTGCATAGTGGTTATCCAAATTAATAATAACTTTTAAACATCCTCAAGTGTTTGTGTTCTTTGTTTTGTGATTGTTGATACGCTTTTTTGGCCACTCTAGCACTCATAATGTTCTTTTCCTTAGCAATTACAGTGCATATCTTTGACATAGATTTGTTGTACTGCCTCGCTAGTTCAACACCCTGTGTACGATATTCATATTTACGAATGATTTCTCTTTTTTTTCTTCTCTGGTCATTCTCACACGTGTTTTCTTGGGTTGAACCTTACCACTGGCTTTCTTGGGACCCATGGCGAGATATATAATAATAACTTTTAAGTTCAAATACCCAAGAATCTGAAAAAAAAAAACACTGAAATTCTTTTCAAAGAATTCAGGCACGATTATCACTATGCAGGAGGCACTGGTAAACTGAGGCGTGGTCGCCGTATCACAACGAGCTAGGTCAGCCATGCGTGTATCAACGAACTTTGTTCCAGAGGCAAAGTTCGTAACCCGATACAGATTTTATGAAGAAATCGGGCTCGTAACCCAAAACGTTCGTAAAGAAGGGCATTCGTAAGCAGAGATGTTACTGTATGAGGGAAAGTTACCGAGTGTTCGTCGAAAGTATCGAAAAGTGAGACTCTTATGTTTTTGTATGCAAATACCCCTTTGCAGCATTCAATTGCAAACGATTTGTTAGCAAATTGAATGACGTAGCCCACAAATTGAGGTGAGAAAACTGGAGAGAATAAACATTGGAGTGAGGTTGTGTGTGCACGGGCACCGCTCGGCTGATCTTGCAGTGTGCAGGTCATTTACTGGGCCAGTGAAAGTGTTAAAATAATGTTAGATTAAACACTGTGCCGTGCCAACCGAGAAAACTTGGTCTGTTGGAAACTGCCCCAACCGAGAAAAGACCTTTTGAATATTTGGTACCCATTCAAAATTTGTGTGCTGTAGGTTGTGACAAAATGGACTCTTAAGGACCTGTAGTTAGAGGCAGCCGTCTTGGAAAAATCTCCCTGAATGCCGTTGGACTGCTGGGTGGGTTAGTACTGAGTGAGCAACCATGGGTGGCACACACGCCTCTGGCTCCCAAACACCTGTCTGACGTGGTGTTGAAAGATCGCGCGCTGTCAGTGAAATTCAGGCCTTTTTTTTTTTTTTTTTTTTTTGAGATATATACAAGAGTTGTTACATTCTTGTACAGTCACTATTATGCGTAGCGTTTCGGGCAGGTCCCTGGAATACGATCCCCTGCCGCGAAGAATCGTTTTTTCATCCAAGTACACATTTTACTGTTGCGTTAAACAGAGGCTACAGTTAAGGAATTGCGCCCAGTAAATCCTCCCCGGCCAGGATACGAACCCATGACATAGCGCTCGTTTGAAGAACATAAGGGTCATGATATTGGTGAAGCTAGGCGCAATAAGGACCTAACACAAAGGTCGGATGCAAGTGATACAGCACCTATGAGGACGAATCAGTGAGTGTATCCAGTTGTAGCTCGGAGTGCCACCCTTGCTCACCTATGCCATCTCCAATTTATATAGATGATACATAGATGAATCATTTATTGGGTTCAATGATGATGCATCTGATCCAAGTAGCATAGATGAACAGTGTTAGCAGCTTCCATGGTGGTGTTTTCCATAGATATTTTCAAGAAGAGCTGAATTTTTTCCAGAATACCTGAATCTCTTCCAGATTGATTAACACTCTTCGAGGTTGGTTGAATCTCTTCCAGTGTGGGACCTTGCAAAGCGATCTTTTTCAATACTACCTTACAAATTGATCTTTTCCTATAATCTTTTCAAGACTACCTTATGCTTTACAAGCTTGGCTACATACCACCTACAGTAGTAAAGCCAAGGGTGTACGTGAGTGCATTATTTGCAAGCACATAGAACGAAGAAACAGGAAGTGAAAATCTATTTGTACCTGGTGCAACGAGAGCGAAGTTGCACTGTGTACGATGGACTGCTTCGTTGATTATTACTCACTTCCGAAGTACTGTGTGTGTAATACAGTGTGTTACTGTGTAAATAGTGTGTGAAACTATGCATAATGTAATTTTAGTTAATTTTTAACAAGTAATATTGCGACAATAAACATTTATTGTGAAACGCATTACTGACACATGTATCACAGTTCCATGGAACATTATGAATGTTCTACTGTATACATATTGTAAAGGACACAAATATGCATCATATACGATAAAAAAAATATTAATAAAACCGCATTGGAAATACATAGAACAAATAATGGAAAATATATTTATGGCAACTCGCGGTGCTTGATGGCCTGCGCGACCGTGTCTGGGAGCTTTATGCACGGGCGACCAGCCCCTGATGATGTCACAGCGCACCTTGTCCACGTCCCCACAGCCAAAGTAAGTAGAATTTGGTATTTATTTTTATATAAACATGTTCAGGGAAGGAAATTTATCATTTTACAACAAAAATAAAAATGGGGAAACACTTGATTTCATGCACACGGGGAATGTCATAATAAACTCGGCATATCACAGTGGTTAAGGACTTGCCCAAAATGCTATGCGTGTTAGTGACTTATAAGAATGTAAAACCATCAATGCTATTTACTCTCATAAATCCAATGTATCTTCTTGTATATGCAGTATATATAAGTAAAAAAGTGAACTGAGCTTGAAATTTATTAAGGTAATACTTAAAAATATGATGTTTCTTTTATAGTTTGAAGAGCAGCTAAAACAGCTGGATAGGGCTCATTCCGATGCCAGTAAAGAGCTCGAGGCATCCATGGAGTCCTTTTTTCAGAAGATGAAGATATGGGAATCGGACTTTAAAAAGGTATTTGTACATCATATACTGTACATTGGTATCAGGACAGATATTAAGTGGGCTTGTATTTTGAGGTATTCCAGAACAAATTAAAAATGCGTACACTGTACTGTAATGCATTGCTATTTTTAATTTGTGTAAATTTAGCTTACAGGGTTTTCTTTGGGATGGAAATTCATTTCTAACATTTTTTAACTGCTAGACTTGACTTGTAGGTTAAAATATCAAGGTCATTTTGAGAACAAGACCACTATGTCTTTGGAACTTAATAAATGTAATTGGTTAGAATAGTGACAATTCTATCAAAATTTAACTGAATTTATCCAAGGGCCACCATCTCTAGTGGCTTCAACACACACAATCTGGTGGCTGGTCAAAAGTCACCCCCCTTATCCCTGATGATTTTTGTATGGCTGAATTTTAAGCTGAAGTATTGTCTTGGTATTAAATGGCTTTGGCAGAGATATTCCATGGGGTAAAAATGCAGCTTTCATTTTCTGTCCACAGTAATTATATATACCATGCTGTACAGTTAAACACATGCTTTCAAAACAACTTCAGACTGACGCTGAGCAAAAAAACATTTGTCCCAAAATAGTTTGTGTTAAAGTAGAAATTTTCACCAACCATAGAAATTTGTTAAAAATGCATATAGGCTTTCCTTTGGCACAGAGTATTTCTAATACTGTAGTGCAACCATCTACAAAAAGTCTTTTAAAGCAAATTTTAACCCTTAGACAGAGGTTATCGGCAGTTTTTGATTCACAGGGTAATGCGGTTATCATATGAAGATTTAAAAAATTGTCTGGGTTTTTCATGTATTTAAAGTTGGGGGACCTGCTAGGGTTACAAAAGGGTGCTGGAGTACCACCTAAAGGGGTTAGGTTAGGCCTGGCCCCCAGGGAAACAGTTCTCAACTAAATAAGATATAAATATGGTCTGCAATCTAGAACAGATCACCTAACCCTAAGCAATAGGGCTAATGGATACTCCAGGTTAGTTAGTTTACTTAGTTTATTAACCCTAAAACCCCCGAGTACAACAGAAAAACGTAACCACCTCGTTCTTAACCCTTGTATGGCGCCGGGCTATTATCCATAGCCTGCCGTTCTCATGTTATGAGGAAGGCAGTGAGGGGGGAGAGGCAGAGAGGGGGGAGAGGCAGTGAGGGGGGAGAGGCAGTGAGGGGGGAGAGGCAGTGAGGGGGGAGAGGCAGTGAGGGGGGAGAGGCAGTGAGGGGGGAGAGGCAGTGAGGGGGGAGAGGCAGTGAGGCAGTGAGGGGGGAGAGGCAGTGAGGGGGGAGAGGCAGTGAGGGGGGAGAGGCAGTGAGGGGGGAGAGGCAGTGAGGGGGGAGAGGCAGTGAGGCAGTGAGGGGGGAGAGGCAGTGAGGCATTGAGGGGGGAGAGGCAGTGAGGCATTGAGGGGGGAGAGGCAGTGAGGCATTGAGGGGGGAGAGGCATTGAGGGGGAGAGGCAGTGAGGCATTGAGGGGGAGAGGCAATGAGGTATTGAGAGGGACAGGCAGTGAGGCAGTGAGGGGGGAGAGGCAGTGAAAGATAGAAGCAGTGAGGGAGGGAAGGGTGGGGGTGTGTGAATGCAATTACACAATGAACTTTATTTCATTTGTTGCATTTATGCTATGAATCTGTCAATTTTTTTCCTTAGAATTTTTTGTTAAATTAAAAAAAAAATTGTCCATTTTCCTCCATTCACGTTTACGAACTTACACAATAACCGACGGGTCTCGTCCCCAAGGGGTTCGGAAACCAAGTGGTGCACTGTAGCAAATTTTTTCTGAGTGATGATGAGCTTGAGGTAATTTGCAGTGGTTGAACCCCATGCACAGATACTGTATGTAAGATAGGGATAGATTAGGGCATAGTACAATGAGAGGAGAACAGAGTAGGGAACATAATATCTGATTTTAGAAAGTATACTAACTGTTTTTGAGACTTTTTTTTTTTTATTTGGCTGTGTTGTATGTGGGTACTGAAGTTCAGTCTCTTGTCTATTAGTATATTTTGGTAGCAGTCTTTCTTGTAAACATATGTTGTTGAATATGACCGAAAGGGTAAGAATAACAATTTTAACACGAATCTTCTCAATATTTCTTATGTTTTTCTTCACTGTTGGAGGTAGTTGAAAAATTAACTCTCTAAAGTTCTAAGCATAAGTACAACATCCTAGCTTTACAATACATTAACAAATTACCATCACACTATAACTAAAAAACTAGGAGCATCAAAATGCTCCTACGTCTGGCAAGGACGCAATCGCCCGCCATTTGTGAGTTGAGGAAACAATCCTGTGTAGAAACCTACCAGACAATTAACAGCCTTTCTTTAACCAAAATTATCAAAAACTTTATAATTCAAATAACATTAATCCAGCATATAATCCAACACATTCAGGACTTATTACACTAAACTTTACACAAGTGAAGGGTCCCGACATCATCTGTATGTCGACAAATGCCATAGGATCCTGGTCCATCTGCCACAGTGCAAACTGGACCCAGGGTAGTAAATACATGTATGATGGATATAAAATCTCTGTGAATGTAAATAAAGAAGAAAAAGTTTTAAAGCAATCGGTAAAACATCGGAGGAAAAAACGGGAAGCGTTTGCATATTCGAGCACCAGGCGTTGACAAGTGCCTAACACTGCCTTGTCGAGTGTCTCCACAAAGTGAAACAAAAAATATTCACTTTTGTGTTTTTCTTACATTCTGCATACAAATTAATAATTCTATAATTTTTTTTTTTTTTTTTTTTTTTTTTTTTTTTTTTTTTTTTTTTTTTACATTGGCGGGAATGACCATTTCTTTCCCACTTTATTCTCGTGCTCTGGTGAATTTTGCAAAGCACCAGAAGCACCAAATTTTGCAAAGCAAAATATTAATTTCAACTTGACAAGATAAATACTGTGTCTACAAACAAAACCTCGCATATCTAATACTGTATTTCCCACACCTTAGCTTCTGTACATTATTTTTCAAATGACCCCTGGTGAGCGAAAATGTTACGTCTGTCGTCACAGACATGACAGGGTTGGTCTCATAGACCTGTAAAATACTAAATGAAATGGAAGGAAGATGTCAGTGGCTATATTTAAATCATGAACACTACTGTATTGTATTGTATTTTGATATGCTTGGCATAAAAACCAGGGATGTTTTTTTTCCATTTGCTGCCATTAAAAAATAATATTGTATTATTGTTTGACGCTTAATCCTCATGTCTAAGATTGGAATGTAATGAAGACATCTTAATCCATCCTGGATCATTATCAAGGCCATCCAGGATGCACCAAAATGTTACTTCTGTTTTTATGTATGGGTTGGGGGTTTTCACCTATATTATTGTGACTTGCTGTCTAGTTACAAGCAAAATAATAAAATGTAACGAGTTTATTTTGTATTGTAAACTATTTCTGGCCTAACTTTTATGGCTTTGACAAATCATTCTACTTAGGGATATTGTATATATTACAGTAGAATTAAATTCTCTAATTCCAGGAAATTAATGCACACTTCCATGAACAAATGCATGAAGTGAAGGAAAAATTGCTAGACATAAAGAAGCTAGAAGGATTACTGACAAAGAGAGTTCTAGATACAAAGGTAATGTAGAAAATTTTAACATAGTATTTAATTTACTTGCATTGCCAGATACTTGAACTCAAGCCAGTGTTTATCACTGTGCCACGGGTGGCCTTCAGGTAAATTCAGATAAATGTAGTCAAAATGGACTGAAGCAAAATTATTGATATGAGAAATTAGACTTCATAATGTGTATTGATATAATACAGTATATTTAAATTGTTTAGTATAGTATGAATATGAAATGAGGAAAATGGAAGAGATTTTACTTTTAAAGTTCTTTTCATCCCTATATAAAAGAATTGAAAGTACAAGAATTTACCAGTAATGTAATGTAAAGGTTTGAACTGTATGAACTCTTTTGAAGGGTGCCAAGAATGATACCAAAAAAATGCTAGAAGAGATTTGCATAAAAGTTCTTATTTACCTGAATTTACCTGAGGAACCACAATTTCTAGTAACCTCAACAAGGACAGGAAACCAGTGGTTTGTCAAAGGCCAGCCACTGTCTGAGGATTTTTTTCTAGTTTAATTTTGAACTGGAATATTGCCACAATGAAGGACGGACAATAACAGGTACGTTTTCACTCATAAGGTAATAAACTTGTAGAACAGCCTACCCGAGGATCTATAAATGCCTAGACAGTTCAAAATTAATTTTGAACTGTTCAATATTCAGCTGGAAAAAATCCTTGAGATTAATGGGGAACCCTATAATTAATGAGATTTTATGAATAAAATATGCTTGCATAAGAACATAAAAGGTATATTTTAAGGTACAAGGGTTGTATATAAGCCACTAAGTGGTGTGCAAAGCCACCGGCTTCCTATTCCCACCAAGACTACTAGCAATGGTGGCCCTCTATTATGTTCAAGTAAATTGTAAATAGTATGATATGCATTACTTTTGTCATCTAAAAATTACTCCTAACACTATTATTTCTCATAATTGTGCATTCCAAGAGTGCTTTGTACTGTACAAGTGTGCCTCTTCTACTTGCATATTAACTCTGCTTGTAATGGTAATACAGCACATGAAAATTAGGTATTGTAAAATGTGTGTTTTAGGCATAGACTTTGATGTGGTTCTTGAGCCCTGATTGGTCAGGGTTGGTGTTTGGGCTTATGTAATTACCCAAGTGTAATTACAGGATGAGAGGTATGCTTATGGTGTCCTGTCTTCCCAATAATCCTATTCATGATACAGAGGTACCTCAGTTTTTGTATTTAATCTGTTCCCAGAGACGGTATAAAAACTGAAAGTACGAAAACCGAGATTGAATTTTCCCATAAGAAATAATGTAATTTGAATCTATACCCCCCAAAAATATTAACTAAAAAGTGTGTTTTATATGGAAAACTACTTATAGTACCTTACCTTTTATGGAGGACTCTTGTTGGCATATGGAAGACGGTGAGGAGGGGGGAGGTGGTGGTGTGTTAGTGATTGGAAGGCGAATTCCCCCTTTGTTATAACATCAGGCAGTGATGACATTTCTTGGGTACTCTCTCTTATGTTTTGCCTGCAAGCAACTAGGACCTGCTTGTGGCTCTGCTTGTTTTTCTCACTAAAAACCTGTCTAGGGATACTTGGTTTTCCCTACATTGTAACACTTATCTGAAGTGAGATACCACATTGTCATTAAAAAGGTTAACACAATGGCCTGCTACAGCTTTATTTGGGTGAGCCTTTTCAACAAAACTTTGCATTTTTTCCCATACTGTTCACAATTTCTTAAGTGTTGAGGAAAGGAAATCCTCTACTGCCTCCTCCTCTCTTAAAGAAATTTCCTCAGTTGCCTCTTGTTGCTGGTCCTTTTGAAGGGCTAGGAGTTCGTCGGTGGTCAGCTTTGTCTATGAGGTTTAAAGCACTCAGAATGTGAATTTTTTTTTCTAGAACTCTTTGAAGGTGAGGTTTGTGGCATCAGTCACTTGGACACATTTCTGGGAAAGTGCCCTGCCATAAAGTTTCTTAAAATTGGCAATGATTTTCTGGTCCATAGGCTGATTTAGAGGAGTGGTGTTGGGAGGAAGGAACTTTATTGTAACAAAACTAAATTCCTCCAACAATGCATCCTTCAAGCCTGGAGGATGAGCAGGAGCATTGTCGAGGAGAAGCAGGGCCTTCAGTGGCAAACTTTGCTCCTGCAGATATTTTTTTATGGTAGGGCAAACCACTTCATTCACCCAGTCGGTTAAATATTGCCTTGTCACCCATGCCTTACCATTAGCCCTCCACATCACAGTTTGTTTATTCTGCACATTATTTTTTTTTAAAAACCATTGGATTTTTGGAGTGATTAACACAAGCAAGGGTTTAATCTTCAAATCGCTACTTGCATTACCACACAGCACGAGTAAACCTATCTTTCATAGGCTTGTGTCTGAGCAACGACTTCTCCTCTTGGGTAATGTATGTCCTCTTCGGCACTTTTGTCCAGAATAGTCCTGTCTCGTCACAATGAAATACTTGTTGTATGTATCCCTCACTATCTACAAAATCTTTAAAATCGCTGACAAATCTTTCAGCCGCTGGTTTGTCTGAGCTGGCTTCCTCACCTTGCCACACAACACAATGAATGGGGGGGTCTCGGGGTTCCTTCGGTCGTCGTAAGCCAGTAGTGCCAGATTCGGGGCTAGCACCTTCTCTAGAGCTGTCGGCGCAGTGATCGCTCTCAGCATCGGTTGGGCTGTCATAGGGGTCGTCAGCCCTTTCGCGGGTTGCCCCGTTGACGGGGCGATAGGGGGGAGGCTCGTGTTGTTTGTTCTCGCCTGGTCCCACGATTCGTGGGCATTTCGGGTCGTTCATTCATTTCATTCCTTCAGCCTGCGGTGTTTGGTCGCTCCTCCTTCGGGGAGATCTGGGCTGGCAGGGTGGGCCTATTCTCCTGTGCTCTGTCAGGTCATCCGGGAGTGGGTTCACTTGGGTGTGGTCGAAACAACAACGCCCCTCAGCTGTTTTCAGTTCCGAAACGGGACTGTGGATCTGCGATTCATACTGGACTTGTCTAGTCTGAATCCCTGGGTCTTTTGCTCCTCCTTTCGGATGACCACTTTATCTCGGGTCCGGCTGCTTTTGGCACTAGGTGACTGGATGGTGTCTCTGGACCTCCGGGGTGCATATTGGCATGTCCCAATTCATTCGGGGTTCAGGGACCGGCTCGGTTTTGTCATGGGGCAACAAGCTTACTGCTTTCGTTGCCTTCCATTCGGCTTGAATCTGGCACCTCGAATGTTCACATGCCTTAACTGGGTCATGGTGACCTGTTTGCGTCTGTTAGGGGTTCAGGTTCTTGCTTACCTTGACGACTGGCTGGTGTGGGCTCCCAGCCAGTCCGTGATGTCTGCTTGCCAGGGATATGGTTCTTTCCCAGCTCGCCGGGTTCATGTTCTTGGTGAACTGGAGGAAGTCCCATTTGGTTCCCCTCTGAGGTTTGGACTTGGCTGGGTCTTGTGTGGGACACTCTGACCTCTTCCTTGTCTCTCACTCCTGCGATTCTCTCACGGCTGCGGTCCTCCCTCTGGCTGTTTTTGGAGAGTACCTGGGTCACACATTGATTGTTTGAGCGGCTGTGCGGGAGCCTGAGCTTCGCCGTGCTGGTCTACCCATCGGGTCAGATCTGGCTTCGGCGGATGTTATGGTTTCTTTGGGGTCGTCCCTTCCACCGCTCTCACAATCAATGGGTTTGGATCCCAGGAGCCTTGTGTCGGCTGTTGTGTCGTCGGCTTCCTCTGCGGGTTTTACGGGGTTCTTTGCTATAACGCCTCCCCGAGCCCTCGCTCGATTTGTTCACCGATGCCTCGTTTCTCGGCTGGGGTTTTGTGACAAGTGCTCACCAGGCCGGCCAGGGTCAGTGGGGTCCGTCCTTCCGTCGAGCTCACAGCACAGTGTGGGAGTTTGTAGCAGTATGGCCTTTGCTTCAGAGGATTTTGGTCGCTCGAGGAGCAACGATCCGGCTCCATTCGGACTGCTCCCCCACGGTTCATTTCCTGAACCACGGGGGATTCGATGCGGTCCTTGGTTCTTTGGGGTTGGTCGCTTCGGGTGACTCGTCTGATGAGTTTTTGGGGTTTGGCTCTCCTGGCGGTTCAGGTTCAGGGGGTGTCAAAAGTCCTGGCGGATGGGCTGTCTTGGTCGTTCAGTTGGCTCTGCCGGATGTACGGGCGCCCAGAGGTCGACCTCTTCGCAACAGCGTGGTTGAGGCGTCTTCCAGTTTATGTGGTGCCCTTCCCAGACTGCGAGACCGTCAGGGTCGATGCCTTTCGGCTGGACTGGTCGAGGTGTAGTTACCTGTATCTCTTCCCTCTGGTCCGGTTGTTGCTCTGGATCCTGGCTCGGTTGGAGATTTACCAGGAGAGAGTAGTCCTGTTGACTCCTTGGTGGCCGGGCCAGCCTTGGTTTCGGGCGCTTCTTGCTCGCTGTCCGAACCCGAGGGTCTTCCCGCGGCTCCGCCTCTTTCAGCAGATCAGTCCGGTCTAGTACGTGGCTGGTTTGATCTTCTCCACTCTGTGTCTGGTCTTTTTGACGCGGGTGTATCACCACTTGTATGGTGATCAGGTGGCTTCGTTGATGGTGTCCCACCTGCAAGTTTCGTCTAGACGGCAGTTTGAAATTTCCTGGCGGTCCTTTAGGCATTTTTGTCTCTTCGTAGGTTGTCTTCATTTTCTGATCGGGTTTTTTGTCCTTTCTCTCTTGGTTGTTTCAGGACCATCATATTATGCCAAATACTGTTGCCTCGTATCGTGCGGCGCTGGTGAAGCTGCTGCAACTTGCATTCAGGATGGATGTCACTTCTGCTCCATTCCGCAAGCTTTCTTAGGCGTTGTTTCACCTCCGGCCTGCTCATGTACCGCCTGAGCTGTCCTGGTCGTTGGACCGGGTGCTCTTGTCCTCTGTTTGTGGTGGCCCCCTCGGTCCAGGACTGTTTTTCTAAGGCTCTTTTCTTGTTGGCTTTGGCTTCTGGGGGGTTCGTTCGGGGATCTTCATGCTCTCCTCCGTCGCAGGGGTTTCTACTCTTTTCGTTCTGGTGGTCGTTTTGTTCACTTGCAGCCTTCTTCTATTTGGCAAAGAATGAGTCTGCTGCTTTCCGAGGGGTCCTTGGGTTGTTGATGCTTGGTTGGTTCAGCCGGGGGTGCATCATGTTTTGTGTCTGTGGCTCTTCGCTGTTGTTTGTGCGCCATGGCCTCTGTGGCAGAGGACGTGCTTTGGGTTGACTGTTTCCCTTCTCCCAGGTTGTCCACAGGATTATTCGGTCCTGCCAGCCTGCAGACTATCCCTGTGCCCACGCCTTTCTTAAGTTCAGCTTTCGGCTGCAGTTTTGGTAATATGTCCTGGCCTATCTTCGGCACGGGGTTTTTGGAGGTTGATCAGGGTCCTAGATGCATGTTCCTTGTTAATGTTCTTCTCGGGCGTGTATAGTCTTGGGTCGCAGGTTGCGACCAGTTGTCTTGACTTTGAGTTGAGGAGCAAGTGAAGACCTCCTCCCGGGTGAGTCCCATTTTCCTTATCTTTGGTTAGGTAGCTCCGGGGAGCCAAAGGGGCTCTCCACAGAAAACCAGCATTGAATGTAATGAAATGCCATTTTCTGGGTGAGATCCGGAGGCTCCCGGCATCCCTCCCTCCCTCCCTCCGGTCGGCAGTTTTTTACGTTTTTGATACTCGGCCTCTGAACTGGGGAGAGTTGCCGGCGCGGAGGTCTGGGACTCCCCTGCTCCCCTCCCAGGGAGGGGCAGGTTGCGCAGATGGATGCGCGGCGGTTGTGGTGACGTCATGTTTGTTTCCCGGTTTTTGATTGGGAAGTTCTTTTTGCTTTTTCGACTTTTGGTTTGCAATTTTTTGACCAGCAGTAGTTTGTTTTGAAATTTCTACTTCTCTGGGTGCCTGACCTGATAGATGGCAGATAAAGACTGGTTTCAATTACACGGGGGTGTCTTTAGGCCATTGCTCCTCGTGCCTCTCTTGAGGAGGCCAGGTTCTGGCTCAGGTCCCCGGTAGGCTTAGAACTCCTTCGATTGACTGTTTCCACGGTCTAATATATACACATCAGCCCGGTATAGCTCCAAGGAATGTGTACGGGTCTCGCCAAGAAAATGGCGTTTCATTACATTCAATGCTGTTTTTTTTTTTTTTTTTTTTAGCTATATTTTGAATGTGGCCCTGGAAATTCAGCTCATCAATGAGAACACCGAGGAATTTACCATCTACTTTGTTACTAATTCAGATATTGTTTATTCTTAATTAGTTTGATCTGAAATTTTATTACCAAACAACATATAGAAAGTTTTGTCAATGTGTAGGGTGAGTGTTAGCAGTTAGCCAAAGATGGACTTTATTTAGTTCAGTATTCACCGTGTCATTCAAAATAAGAGGGTTAGGACTGGAGAAAATGAAGGTTGTTATCAGCAATAAAATTGGCTCGAGATGTTGAGAGGCATTTGGAAGGTCATTAATGTAGACGAGAAAGAGGAGAGGGTCAAGTATACTGCCTGTGGAATACAAATGTTGATGGGTAGGGTGGGAGAATTGAATTTATTCACAAACATACTGGAGCCTGTCACTAAGGTAAGACTGAAGGTATTGGAGGGAGTGACCACTGACTCCATAATGATGTGATTTAAGGAGGAAATTGTGGTGGTTAAGTGCCAAAAGCCTTACTTATGTCCACAAATAACCCAACAGGGAACTAATTTTTATTAAGATCTGTATGTATCAAGTTAATCATATTAGTCAGTGCATCATTGGCTTTTTTCTGTGGGTAGCTCTATGGCCTACTGAAGCTTACTGGGCTGATATGTATGTATGTATGTATGTATGTATTAGACCGTGGCATCAGGAGATTGAGTTCTTACCTACCTGGGACACCGAGCCAGAACCTGGCCCCCTTCAGAGAGGCACGAGGAGCAGTGGCCTATGGAAACCCCCGTGTGTTTGAAGGCATTCCGTGTCTTCCATTGACCGGGGTTTGGCAACCAGACAGGTAGACATAACGAAACAAACCCCACATGGTAAATATTGCTGCCTAAAACCGAACAGGGAGGCAGAACTCCCAAACTAAAACAAGCAAACGTCACTAATGCCATGGAAGACATGAAATGCTTCCAAACACACAGGAGATTCCATAGGCCATTGCTCTTCATGCCTCGCTGAAGGGTGCCAGGTTCTGGCTCATGGTCCCTGGTAAACAAGAACTCCATCGACTGATATCATGGTCTAATACATACATATCAGCCCGGTAAGCTCGGGGGAGCCTACAGGGCTCACCCAGAAAATGGCATCTCATTACATTCAACACTGATTTCTTGGGTCTGAAGTCATATTGGCAAGAGGTAAGTACTGTTTATTGTGTTTAGCTAGATAAGAGTATAGCTGCTTATAGATTAGCTTTTCAAATATTTTAGACATGGTTGGCAGAATTGATATTTTGTAGGTCTGAAATTGTTGACATTATTGAAATCACCACATTATTTTTAAGTAATAAAAGTTCTCATTGGCAGAGTTGTGGGCAGTTCGAACAATTTAAGTGAGGAGGTCGTGAATGCCAAAACCATCAGTAGTTTCAAAGTATCATATGAAAAAGATAATTTACCTGATACTACCTGAGACAGATATGGAAGCCAGGACACCAAAAGTGCAGCTTTTATTTTCTTAGCTTGAAGCTATGATGTCTTTGATATCTTAGTGTGTCCTATAATGTATGAAGTGTTGTAATTTCACAATACAAATTTATCTTGCCAAGATTTTGAAAGATAATGTTTTATGTAATTGAATCTCCTATTTACAGGTGGCATTAGCAGCAAGCTCAGAATCTCAAGCTGAAGATATGGTGCACCTGTATACTAAGGGATATCACTTGTCAAACATTATTGTTGACATTATTAAGGTACATATTATCCATTTAATCCTCATAATTTTGTATCTAAACATTTAAGTATGCATGTGCGTAACGCTTTTCAAATGCGAGTGCATATATGTGACCGCATAATCTTGCAGCCTATTTGTGGTTATATTTGAGCTTATTCGTGTGCATTTGCACATGCACTCTTGTACCAAAAGGAAGTAAGTTTATTAATTAAAATGATGTTTTCTCAATAGGAGTGCCAGTATACTGCTTGCAGAGAATGTCAGAATAATATGGCTGTAACAAATAACACATTTCCACACACACATGAAAAGAAAAGAAAGTGGCGATGTTTCTGCTCATTCTGAACACTTATCAGGTTTACTTGTAAGGGTCCTGGATAAGCCAAAATGTCACTTAACGTTATTTTCATGTTGTGTGCATTGAATTATTAGGTATACACTGCTTCTGACGTTTTGTTGAAATATTTGTAAAATCAGGTAATGAAGGCAGGTGCATTTAGTGTTATACCATAGTTCTATCTAAACTTGTCTAGTTTGTCTGTTGCCTTCAAGCTCGGTGTTGATAGATCTCTGAGGTAGTAATATACAGGCCTAAGCACAGGAGGCCTGTACTTAGGCCTATCGAGGTCCCTCCATGCCAACTACTGACTAGCCAGGATACAAACTGCAATAATTTCCTAATTTGATCCCAGATATCTACTTTTATTGCTTGGTGAACAGAGTCATCAGGTGAAAGGAAATGTCCCCCCAACAGTTTGTCTTGTTCAAGGATTTAACTCTGGTGCCTCGGTTGTAGCTAAGGACTATGCAGCCTATAGAACCTTTGTTAGCTTACATTTTGTATAATATTAAACATTACCCACAGAAATGAAAAACTTGATATGCATTAGCCCAAGTTATGCATCGAATTAGTTGCTATATAAAATATAAAAATGCTCTTTCTACTCAGTAACCACTGTAATTTGATCATGTTTTTTTTTTTTTGTTTTTTTTTTTTTGAACCCACTGCCTGATCCAGCGATTTTACTATGTAATACCCATGCAAATAAAACGACTCAGTTTTTGGAACTCGCTCCTACCCGCCGGCTGCTCCATTATAACAATCTTTTTCCATTTAAAATGTGTCCCATTTGTTTTGTATTTTTCATTTACGTCTCAACAATGGAGCAGCCTACCCGACAAACACTGAACGAACCTTTATGGTATTTGTCCATTTTTCAAATTGTTTCAACTTTTTTTTTATTTAAGAAACATGGAGCAGCCTACCTGCCGACCACCGAACAAACCTTTTGCTATCAGGCAAAATGAAAAATAAATATTGAACAAATTTGAAGAAAGAAAAATGTCATAAAGGTTTGTGCAATGTATGTACGGTAGGCTGCTCCATTATTGAGACGTAAATGACAAATACAAAATATATGGAACACATTTGAAACAAAGAAATAGTTGTAATGGAGCAGCCTACCTGCCGAACAGCGAACAAACATTTTTGACACTTGTTGTATTTCAGAAATTTCATTTCCTTTTTCTATAAGTTATTTGCATCGTCTGAGGTGTCCGAGAATGTGTAAGAAGCAGCGCGACCCCACCATGTGGTGTCGTAATTATTCAAACGAGCGTTCTCCATACAAGACGAATTGTCGCCAATCGGACCGGTCGTTACTCGAAATGTTCGCCATTTGAGGCGTTCGTTATTCGAGGTACCACTGTGTGTGTGTGTGTGAGTGTGTGTAATTACCTAAGTGTAATTACCTAAGTGTAATTACCTAAGTGTAGTTACAGGATGAGAGCTACGCTCGTGGTGTCCCATCTTCCCAGCACTCTTTTGTCATATAACGCTTTGAAACTACTGACAGTCTTGGCCTCCACCACCTTCTCACCTAACTTGTTCCAACCGTCTACCACTCTGAGAAAGTGAATTTTCTTATATTTCTTCGGCATCTGTGTTTAGCTAGTTTAAATCTATGACCTCTTGTTCTTAAAGTTCCAGGTTTTGGGAAATCTTCCCTATCGATTTTATCAATTCCTGTTACTATTTTGTACGTAGTGATCATATCACCTCTTTTTCTTCTGTCTTCTAGTTTTGGCATATTTAATGCCTCTAACCTCTCCACGTAGCTCTTGCCCTTCAGTTCTGGGAGCCACTTAGTAGCATGTCTTTGCACCTTTTCCAGTTTGTTGATGTGCTTCTTAAGATATGGGCACCACACAACTGCTGCATATTCTAGCTTTGGCCTAACAAAAGTCGTGAACAGTTTCTTTAGTATATCGCCATCCATGTATTTAAAAGCAATTCTAAAGTTAGAAAGTGTGGCATAGGCTCCTCGCACAATATTCTTTGTGGTCCTCAGGTGATAGTTTTCTATCTAGAACCACCCCTAGATCTCTTTCTTTATCAGAATTCTTTAAAGATTTCTCACATAATATATAGGTTGTGTGGGGTCTATGTTCTCCTATTCCACATTCCAAAACATGGCATTTATTAACATTAAATTCCATTTGCCAAGTGGCGCTCCATGTACTTATTTTGTCCAGGTCTTCTTGAAGGGCATGACAATCATCTAAGTTTCTTATCCTTCCTATTATCTTAGCATCATCAGCAAACATGTTCATATAATTCTGTATACCAACTGGTAGATCATTTATGTAGACAATAAACATCACTGGTGCAAGAACTGAACCCTGTGGTACTCCACTTGTGACATTTCTCCAGTCCGATACATTGCCTCTGATCACAGCCCTCATTTTTCTATCAGTCAGAAAATTTTTCATCCATGTTAGAAGCGTACCTGTCACTCCTCCAATATTTTCCAGTTTCCAGAACAACCTCTTATGTGGTACTCTGTCGAAAGCCTTTTTTAGGTCCAGATAGATGCAGTCAACCCAACCATCTCTTTCCTGTAATATCTCTGTTGCTCGATCATAGAAACTGAGTAAATTCGATACACAGGATCTTCCAGATCGAAAACCATACTGTCTGTCTGATATTATATCATTTCTCTCCAGGTGTTCTACCCATTTAGTTTTAATTATTTTTTCCAATATTTTGACTATTACACTTGTCAATGATACCGGTCTATAATTAAGGGGGTCTTCCCTGCTTCCACTTTTGTAGATTGGAACTATGTTAGCCTTTTTCCACACATCAGCTACAACTCCTGTATACAGGGATGCCTGAAAAATCAGTTGAGAAAAGTGTGTGTGTGTGTGTGTGTGTGTGTGTGTGTGTGTGTGTGTGTGTGTGTGTGTGTGTGTGTGTGTGTGTGTGTGTGTGTGTGTGTGTAAGTGTGTGTGTAATTACCTAAGTGTAGTTACAGGATGAGAGCAACGCTCGTGGTGTCCCGTCTTCCCAGCACTCTTTGTCATATAACGCTTTGAAACTACTGACGGTCTTGGCCTCCACCACCTTCTCACTTAACTTGTTCCAACCGTCTACCACTCTATTTGCGAAGGTGAATTTTCTTATATTTCTTTAGCATCTGTGTTTAGCTAGTTTAAATCTATGACCTCTTGTTCTTGAAGTTCCAGGTCTTGGGAAATCTTCCCTATCGATTTTATCAATTCCTGTTACTATTTTGTACGTAGTGATCATATCACTTCTTTTTCTTCTGTCTTCTAGTTTTGGCATATTTAATGCTTCTAACCTCTCCTCGTAGCTCTTGCCCTTCAGTTCTGGGAGCCACTTAGTAGCATGTCTTTGCACCTTTTCCAGTTTGTTGATGTGCTTCTTAAGATATGGGCACCACACAACAGTGTGTGTGTGTGTATTCACCTAGTTGTGTTTGCGAGGGTTCAGCTTTGCTCTTTTGGCCCGCCTCTCAACTGTCAATTAACTGTTTTACTAACTACTACTAACTCTCTCCACACCACACACACACTTGGAATAGGAGAACATAGACCCCACACAACCTATATATTATGTGAGAAATCTTTAAAGAATTCTGATAAAGAAAGAGATCTAGGAGTGGTTCTAGATAGAAAACTATCACCTGAGGACCACATAAAGAATATTGTGCAAGGAGCCTATGCTATGCTTTCTAACTTCAGAATTGCATTTAAATACATGGATGGCGATATACTAAAGAAATTGTTCATGACTTTTGTTAGGCCAAAGCTAGAATATGCAGCTGTTGTGTGGTGCCCATATCTTAAGAAGCACATCAACAAACTGGAAAAGGTGCAAAGACATGCTACTAAGTGACTCCCAGAACTGAAGGGCAAGAGCTACGAGGAGAGGTTAGAAGCATTAAATATGCCAAAACTAGAAGACAGAAGAAAAAGAGGTGATATGATCACTACATACAAAATAGTAACAGGAATTGATAAAATCGACAGGGAAGACTTCCCGAGACCTGGAATTTCAAGAACAAGAGGTCATAGATTTAAACTAGCTAAACACAGATGCCGAAGAAATATAAGAAAATTCACTTTCGCAAATAGAGTGGTAGACGGTTGGAACAAGTTAAGTGAGAAGGTGGTGGAGGCCAAGACCGTCAGTAGTTTCAAAGCGTTATATGACAAAGAGTGCTGGGAAGACGGGACACCACGAGCGTAGCTCTCATCCTGTAACTACACTTAGGTAATTACACTTAGGTAATTACACACACACACACACACACACACACACACACACACACACACACACACACACACACACACACACACACACACACACACCCTAGGATGCAGCCCGTGACAGCTGACTAACTTCCAGGTACCTATTTACTGCTAGGTAACAGGGGCATTCAGGGTGAAAGAAACTTTGCCCATTGTTTCTGCCTATTGCGGGAATCGAACCCGCGCCACAGAATTACGAGTCCTGCGCGCTATCCACCAGGCTACCAGGCCCCTGTGTGTGTGTGTGTGTGTGTGTGTGTGTGTGTGTGTGTGTGTGTGTGTGTGTGTGTGTGTGTGTACTCGCCTAGTTGTGTTTGGGGGGGTTGAGCTCTGGCTCTTTAGTCCCGCCTCTCGACCGTCAATCAACAGGTGTACAGATTCCTGAGCCTATCGGGCTCTTATCATATCTACACTTGAAACTGTGTATGGAGTCAACCTCCACCACATCACCCCCTAATGCATTCCATTTGTCAACCACTCTGACACTAAAAAAGTTCTTTCTAATATCTGTGTGGCTCATTTGGGCACTCAGTTTCCACCTGTGTCCCCTAGTGCGTGTTCCCCTTGTGTTAAATAGACTGTCTTTATCTCCCCTATCAATTCCCTTCAGAATCTTGAATGTGGTGATCATGTCCCCCCTAACTCTTCTGTCTTCCAGCGAAGTGAGGTTTAATTCCCGTAGTCTCTCCTCGTAGCTCATGCCTCTCAGCTCGGGTACTAGTCTGGTGGGAAACCTTTGAACCTTTTCCAGTTTAGTCTTATCCTTGACTAGATATGGACTCCATGCTGGGGCTGCATACTCCAGGATTGGCTTGACATATGTGGTATACAAAGTTCTGAATGATTCTTTACACAAGTTTCTGAATGCCGTTCGTATGTTGGCCAGCCTGGCATATGCCACTGATGTTATCCGCTTGATAAAGAATTTCCTCTCTTTCAAATTTCCTGTGTGTGTGTGTGTGTAAATTATAATATAATTATAATATAATATAATAATTTATTTTATTTTATGAGATGTACTTTCCAAGTGCATTACATGTTATGAGATTGCTGTTTAATGCCTAGGATATTTGAGATGGCTTTCCATGTACTTTTCATGTTTCAGTTTGCTCTTTTCGTTTTACTCTTATAATAGGAAATGTAACATAAAACATAGGGGGTATAGGCATGTCATAGTCCAGCCCCAACTTGCCTAGGTGCAACCCTTTAAAAATTATTGGCTTTTATAGCAATTCTCTGCAATTTTAGTGCATGTGTAGGCTGGAGAGGGATTGGAGTGCATGTGGTGGGGGGGAGTGGGGGGGTTGAGGGATGGAATTGCATGGGTTAAGGGGTGGGGGAGAAAGAAAGGGAATTATCAGGAGAAAGCACCAAGCCATTATGGCTATATAGCACTTGGAAGGGATAAGGATTTGGGATGGGATGGGGGGAGGGGGAAGGAATGGTGCCCAACAACTTGGGCGGTCGAGGATTGAACACAGACCTGCATGAAGCGAGACCGTCACTCTACTGCTCCACCCAAGTGGTTGGGGCAACATGTGTTAGGGAGATGAGGGATGGGAGTACACGTGGGGGAGAGCAGGCCCAAATTCTGCTCCTAGCTCCCAGTTGGCTAGGTTGGGCCTTGGAAGACTGGTGTATTTCCAAAGACATGACCGTACTAGTGCTTAATTTTGGGAGCTACTGCAGACCTCTGTTCTTTGCTAGTGGCAGTGGCAACAGCTGGATACTGATGGCTTTTAGCTTATCCTTATTTCTCTAATAGAACTAAAATTGAAACAGGTTTATTAGGAATGCAAACAGTCACAGTAGGATTGCACCACTGTCTTCAGGAGATAAATAATTGCAGGGTTAGGCTTTTTTTTATAAATACGTACTGTATTGCATAAGTGATTGTATTTTGCTCCACTGAGTTTACCAATTTATTTTTTCCACCAAGGTCTGCTATTGTGTAGAGTACTGTACTTTAAATTCTCTTGTTTCCCCTTAAACTATTATCCTTTTATAAGTAATATTTCAATTTTGGATAAAGTAATTTTAAGTTATTTTCAGGTAAGACTGAAAGGTATACAAAGCATAAGGTTCAAAGAAAATATATTTGAGCGCCATCACCTTGGTGTAATTCAGTCTTGTATTCTTGAAGAAGGAACTGAAGCAGACATGCTAAACTCCCTCAAAGGTTGTTGTTCTGGATTTAACCAAAATAAGTTTGAGAAGGACCACCAGATTACGCCCAAGAAATTTGATATTGAGGTAGAGGAGGTTAAAATAGAACAGAAGGAGCCTGGCTTCAAGAACATGGTAAGACATTAAAACTTGTATGTGCAATAATTGGCCAGATTTTTGCTCCATTAAAACAACTGCTAATTCTAATTCTGTTTGACAAATGTTTTTAAGTTTTAAAAGAAACCTAAATGTAATCTTTTCATTTACTGTTAGGTATGAATTTGTTTTCTTTTCCCAAATTGAAATAACAATACTGTATAGTACTGTAATAGGTATTTGTAAATTTTATAAAACCACTAATCCTGTGTAGCATTTTGGCCATACTGTGTCTTAACCCTTAAATTACGCATCGCATCATATGATGCTTTGGAGTACTACGCAAGATTTAAACGGCCCGCGGATACACGGGGTTCACCACACCTTCATCAGGGCTCTTGTAAACAGATGCCATTTTTAAAAAAAATCGTGGGCCAAATTCCCGGGTGTTAGGGGCCTCAGTATTTTTTTTTTTTTGAGATATATACAAGAGTTGTTACATTCTTGTACAGCCACTAGTACGCGTAGCGTTTCGGGCAAGTCCTTAATCCTAAGGTCCCTGGAATACGATCCCCTGCCGCGAAGAATCGTTTTTTCATCCAAGTACACATTTTACTGTTGCGTTAAACAGAGGCTACAGTTAAGGAATTGCGCCCAGTAAATCCTCCCCGGCCAGGATACGAACCCATGACATAGCGCTCGCGGAACGCCAGGCGAGTGTCTTACCACTACACCACGGAGACTGGAATTGAGTGAGCTACCAAGCCTGACGCACGTAGCATGAGCTCACAGCACTGCTGTTCAGCTTGTGACCACAGCATCGCCTAAAAATGCCATAATATTCTTGTTCATGCTATTATGTAGCGATGATATTATTACAGAAGACCCCTGACTGTGATAAAACTGACCAGGGTTATGATAATAGCAGGATTGTGGTGATATTTAGTGCTGTGCTCCATGGAGGGAGGAGTAATGCTGTGGGAGGGAGGGTGGTGGTATTGTCTTCTGACTGTGTGTGGCCACCTTTTATTGACTGCACTCACCATACCAGCTTAGTGGTTCGCTATGGTGAACACAAATGTAGATACTTATATATAACGTGTGTATAGAGGGTATAAACAGCAAGAGGAGTAGGTTGGGAGCCGCCATTTTGGTGAGGGAGGTGGCGTCGTCTGCACGATTTATCATGTTGTTTACTGATGACCACGATGGTCTTTGGGCACCATACTAGTTTACTTGTACAGTATGGTGAATAAAACGGGTAGATATTTATATATAATGTGTGTATATAGCGTAATAACACCACAAACAGTATTGTTGGAGGAGAAATATTAGTGCGTCTGGCCTTGAGGGCGGCAACCATCAGCTGACTGTGTGAGTAGCTACGTCTTTGTGCCTTTACTCTCCATACAAGCTTAGATGTACAGTTATGGTGAACAAAACATGTAAATACTTATATATAACATCTGTATATATAACATCTGTATATATATAGTATGGTGGGAGGAGAATGGTGGCAAGCCAGGTGATGTGAGGGAGGGAGGGAGTGGCAGCCAGTGGCAGGCTGCCACTGCCACTCAGCATACCAACTTAGTGGTTCATTATGGTGAACACGAATGTAGATACTTATATGTAGTGTCTGTATATAGTGAATAAAAGCAAAAACAGTATTGTGGGAGGAGAATGTGGGAGAGTCAGGTGACTTGAGGGAGGGAGGAAGTAGCAGCCAGTGGTGGGCTGCCACTGGCATTGCCACTCAGCATGCCAACTTAGTGGTTCGTTATGGTGAACAAAACATGCAGATTCTTGTATATAACCAGTGTATATAGTGTAATAACCGACAAAGTATTTGTTCACTGTTTGATGAACATAATTGAATCAACAATATGAACACCATATTTTTGAGTACAGCGATGATTCACTCATTTTATTATAAAAATGTCACACTACACACTATTGAATAATATTACAGCAAAAACTACGAAAAATCAATCGGAGACATTAAAATAATTAGGTAATTATCTCTTTGTGGCAACTCCAGCCTGACAGCTGGTGAGCAACAGACTGACTGGGATGCACGCTGAGTCAGCGCCTGTTTTTTGCCAGACTTCCCCGCCCTATAGCGGGCAATATATGCCACTTACGATTGTTTTATTATTTTTCCCATGATCAGTGAACACAAGTTAACTGGTTATGAAGAATTTTTTTTTTTTTTTTTTTTTTTTTTTTTTTTTTTTTTTTTTTTTTTTTTATGCGCCTGTGGGTGTCAAATGGTATATAGCCATGTGCCATTTAAGGGTTAAAATTAAACTGAAGAACTACAAGATGTTTTGACACTGTCATCCACCAAAACCTTCTTAAATTACATCATTATGAAGTCAAAGGTCACTCCCTCTAATATGTTCAGTCTTACCTTACTGAAAGGCTCCAGTATGTTTGAATAATTCAATTTCTCCCATCCTACCCATTAACATTGGTGTTCCACAGGGCAGCATACTTGGCCCTCTCCTCTTTCTCATCTACATTAATGACCTTCCACATGCCTCTCAACACCTCAAACCAATTTTATTTGCTGATGACACAACCTTCATCTTCTCCAGTCCTGACCTTCTTGCTCTAAATGTCACTGTGAATACTGAGCTAAATAAAGTCCATCTTTGGCTAACTGCTAACAAACTCACCTTTAACATTGACAAAACTTTCTATATTTTGTTTGATGATAAATCCTCAGATCAAATTAATCTAAGAATAAGCAATATCCAAATTAGTAACAAAGATGGTAAATTCCATGGTGTCCTCATTGATAACAAGCTGAATTTCCAGGGACACATTCTAAATACTGTATAGCAAAAATAGTTTCTAAAAGTGTTGGCATTCGTGCTAAGATCAGATATTATGTACCTCGCCCTGCCCTGGTGACGTTCTATTACTCTCATCTATCCTTATCCCAATTATGGTATTTGTGTTTGGGGTTCTACTACCCAAAATCATCTATGTCCTCTAATTACTCAACACAAAGCTGCTATTAGAACAATATCAAACTCTGGCCCCAGACAGCACTTAGTCACCTTACCTAAATCTTTGAATATGTTAGATATTAAGTCACTGCACATCCTCTCATGTGTACTCTATATATTTAAAACTCGGAACTGTAATGTCAATCCTGACCTTAAGTGTTTCCTAGAAGATTGTAACAGAACCCATGGGCACCACACCAGAAACAAATACCTATTTGATATTGCAAGAGTGCACCTTAACCAAACTAGAAATGCTCTACAAATCAAGGGACCCAGAATATGGAATGACCTCCCCAATTATGTCAAAGGCGGTACCTCTTTAACCAGTTTAAGGGATAAACTAAGTACTACCTAATAAACTCCATTTAACACTTTCGCGTTCCACAGACTTAATATCTCGTCACTCATTTTTCTACTGAATGTGTTCCAGTGATGCATCGGTGCGTCACTTGATATAAAAATTTGTAAAAAAAAAAAAGTTTCTATGCGATCTTCAATTTTTTTTTTTTTGAAATGAGCGGCATTGTTTTCCCACAATCCTCCATAGGCCGCATGGGATTCTGGGTCACGCCATGCGGTCGGCCTAGTCCTTTGTTTAAGTCTCTCATGACCGGACTACCGCGCTCCCGCGTCCAGAACCTGTGCCACTCTCTGCCCTGTGTAGCAGTGTTTATTCGTTCCTGTCTCTTTACAACGCATTATTACTTGCAAACATGGATCGTGGTAAAGGACAGAGCACCTCTACCCCCAAGAAGGATAGTGAAATGACCACGGAAGATAAGTTGAGTGAGCTGTACAAAAGGTTCAGCAATGTGAAGCTTACCCATAGTAAAATTCCTGATTTGTTGGATCGTTTGTCAGATGTGGAGGCAGATGCTGAAGGGGGAAGAGCATCAGAGTGATTTCAGTAGTGATAATGAGGGGACAGCGTCGTCTGATAAGTTTGATTCATCATCGAGTGAGGAGAGTAGCGAGGGGATTGAGGATGAGGCAGCGGATGTGGGCCGCCCCAAGGCACCTGTAAGGAGGCGTGCAGGACGTCTTCAACAGCCTTATGCGACCCTTGTTGAACAAAGGTTATCATCTTTATATGGACAATTATTATAACTGTCCATCTCACAGAATTGCTAAGGGAAAATGGCATGTACACTTGTGGAACACTCAGATTGCAGCGTGGTGCCCCTAAAGAGCTGCAACAACTTGCCAAAGGTAAATTCGCTGTTGATCAGACTATTTTCAGGCGCAAGGATAACACTTTTGTTATCCTTTGGAAAGACAAGAGAGTGGTGTCAGTGATCACAAACTGCCATAATGCTGACACACAGGAAGTACAGAGAAGGAAGAGAGTGAAGAAACGTGACGGAACATCATCTGTTCAGATTGTAACTGTAAACAAACCAACAGCCATTTGCGACTACAACAACAACATGAAGGGAGTTGATCACTTCGACCAAATGGTCAAATATTACAGGTTCACCAGGAAGTCGCATAAGTGGACTAAGAAGATCACATTTTACTTCCTACAGATGGCTATACACAATGCCTATGTGTTGTACAAGATGTACACAACTGATGCCAAGAAACTGACCCTACTCCAGTTTATGAAGTAGCAATATGGGCCCTGTTGAGGTGGGACATGGATGAGTGGCCTGCTACTGAAAGCCCTCTCCCACATGCTGATGATTACCAGGATCCTTCTCATGATTTGGCAACACCTGGCCCATCTGGAGCGAGGCGTCCTTTATTTCATCGTCTTCCACGCCAACCACATGCCTCATCCTCATCAGACACTGAACCTGAAACTGAAACGCCTGCACCTCAAGCTGAAGCTACTCCTCCACCTGTGAAAAACCCACGCATTGTTGATTCAGAGGACAGGCTAAACAGGAAGTTGACTCATGCAACAGTGAAAATTGCTAAACGGAAACGGTGCCAAGTTTGTATGCAGTCGGGAATTAGAAAAGACTATGTATCGGTGCAGGACATGTGGAGTTGCTCTATGTGCCACACCATGCTACACAAAATATCACCGCAAGAGGATATTTTGGAAAGCAAAGAAATAACTCTTCTGCAAGCTTCCACTCCACCTAACGTAACATCTGTTGAGCAACTTCAGGGACATTTTCCTGAAGCCGGTGGAGTGGATAATCAAATGCTCAACTTGTTGACCTTCCTTCATCACATCGTGGGTAAGTACACATAATTTATATTACACATTTTGAGGTTATTACTTCTTCATACTTTGCTGTGGGTAGCTCTATATATATTCCGGTTCTTAGTGCTCAGATTGGTATGTCTACATAGTGCATCTTATTGCGAGTATTTTGACACCAAAATGAACAATGTAGCACAAAAACTTCCATTGGAACAATATTTTTGTTTGTCGGGTGTATTGGGTGTAGCGGGTGTGGAAACGGGTGTTTGGGCGGGTGAGGCGCGCACGTGTAACCCACTTTTATGCATATGTCTGTGTAGGCAATTTTATTGCGATCACCGTGATACCAAACAAAACCATATGCAACAAGTTTTGACTTGATAAACACAATCAGAGTAGCAACATATAGGGAGAGTTTAGCGGAGTTTAGCGTGAGCGCGAAACAAAGCACGCAGTTCTTTGGTTGCTGGTCGCGTAATGTTAGCTTTGGTGAAATGTTATACATATGTTCTTATAGAACATTTCATTAGCTACACAGTGATACCAAAAAAAAAACACGTACATCGAAAATGAGGGTCACAGACATGAGGAGAGTATAAACTTTTCAGTTGTGGTCGAGCGCATGTGCAGCTGGGCGCGCTGGAGCGGGTAACCCTAAGCCAACTTCCCACATTCCTGTGGGCGGGGCGATACCATTATTTATTGTGTATATTTATATGTCCGTGTAGGGAATTTTATTGCGGTCACAATGATACCAAAATAAACCACGAATAACAATTCTGGGGTTCGCAAACATAAAAACATCGTAAACATTGATGCCCGGTTTTACGCTCACGGCTAACGAACGCCACAGTTTGTTATTTGGTGTGGTTCTCATGTTGTCTTTGGTGACATTTTATATATATATTCCTCTAGAGCATTCTCTCTCGAACACAATGATACCAAATTTAAATACATACCGCCAAAATTAAGCTCCCCACCCCGAAAAGATTATAAACATTTTAGTGCTGACGCGCAGTAGGCTGACACGAACGGCCCACTTAGGGCTTACGGTCAGCCTATTCCCAGGGAGCGCGAAAGTGTTAACCTACTTTACCCCCTAAATGTCAATCCATGTCTAGCTACTTTCAAACAATACTGTTTACTGACCAAGTTGTATGATTACTTCTGCTATGCCCCCCCCCCCCTTTTTTTTTTCTACACAATTTATACTTTAATCTCAATTAGTATTAAGCTTTTGTCAAGTGGGTTTTTTCCCCCACACCTTGTGCAAAATGCTGTGTGTATTAGTGGCTTTAGGTACTATATGTACTAGCTCTATCTCTAAATCCAACATTGTTTGTAACTCATCTTTTATGTATGTACTTTTACCTAAATAAACATTTTGATTTTTTTTTTTTGTTACTTGATGTTGTAGATGTATATAAGCACCTATAGTACAATGGTCTACACTTTAAGATTTACAATCGAGAATTCCAGTTGCAGCTGAACACGTAATGCCAATCGGCTAATTGTTGCTTCATCATGCTGGGAGGCAGCTACACCATGTGCTTGTCATCAAACTTCACTAGTGTAGAAATGTTATAACTATTTATTATACCCCTTAGCATTAAGATTGCTCTAGTAAGACATCTTGACAATAAAAATATAGCAAATTACAGTGCAGATATTGGAATAATTGACAATAACATACATCTTTCAATTGACTTGTGGCTTTGAAGCATTTTTATATTGTAAAGTATATACTGAACAGTTGTTTTGAGTAATTATTCACCAACAAATGACGTGTAGATGTTTTATGCACTCAAAATAAGTATCGTGCATGATTTTTACTTCTCCATTTTCTAGGTTACTATACTCTTATATATTTACTTTCAGGATTTGAACAAAGGTATAATGGAGCAGTTATCTGGACCTTCGGTCAGTGGTAAGTCTTGTACTCGGTTTATAAATGCAGTATAATATACGTACGTTGATATAAACTACTATAATTTCTGTGGGGGGCCTCTACGGCTCCCTGGAGCTTATTGGGCTAATGTATGTTATGTTAGACTGGGACATTAGCTATGGAGTTCAGACCTACCAGGGACCAGCGCCAGAACCTGGCCCCTTCAGAGTGGTTTCAGAGAGCAATGGCCCTGGAAAACCCCATATGGTTGGGGGTTTTCCTTATCTGCCATCGACCTGGGTTAGGCACCCAGAAAGGTAGGCGTAACAAAACAAACCCCACATGGTAAGAAACTTCAACAAAAACCAAACAGAGGTAGAAAACTCCCTACAATCCCAAGCAAACAATTAAACAATCAATTTACTGCCGCGCCGTCTGCACAGCCCTCCCCTCCCCGGGAGGGGGAGGGGGGGCCCCTGGACCTAACCACGCCGGCTGCCTTCAGTTCAGAAACTAGGCTTCAACCAACGCGAAAAATCCCGCCGACTGGATGGGAGGGAGGGTAGCCAGGGAGCCTCCGGGGCTCACCCAGAAAATGGCGTTTAATTACATTCAAATCTGGTTTTCTGTGGGGAGCCCCTACGGCTCCCTGGAGCTACATACCCAAAGAGAAGGAAAATAGGGACTTACCCAGGAGGCGGCGGCCACAAACTCCTCAACACGAAGTTGAGACAACTGGCTGTAACTTGCGACCCAAAGCAACACAAGAACACCGAGGAGCATGGACGTTCACCAAATAATGAGCGGCCAGGACCCTGTTCAACTTCCAAAATCCAAGCGCCCGAATATGTGCCCAAGACATATTACCAAACACGGCAGCCAAAGCTGCAAACTTCCGAACGTCATGGGCGCGAGGATAGACTGCAGGCTGGCTAGACTTAATAACCCTGCAGACAACCTGGGAGACCCGAGCCCTGGAACAGGGAACGAGGGAAACCGGATCAACCCAAAGCGCATCCCCAGCCACCCCGGCTGAAACGCACAGGTAACGACCTGACACAGCACATGATGCACCCCCTGCCGAACCAACCAAGCATCAATGACCCACGGACCCCTCCGGAAAGCAGCCATCTCGTTCTTCACCAGAAAAGATGGAGAAGGCTGCAAATGGACAAACCTACCCCTAGGACCAAAAGAGCAGAAACCCCTGTGCCGGAGGAGAGCATGAAGCTCCCCTACCCGGCCCCCAGAGGCCAATGCCAACAAAAACAAAGCCTTGGAAAAACAATCCAGAACCGAAGGGGCCACCACAAACCGAGGAAAGGAAAAATAGGAGAGCACCCTGTCCAAGGACCGGGACGGCTCAGGAGGCGCATGAGCAGGCGGGAGGTGAAACATAGCATGGGAAAGTTTACGAAACGGGGCGGATGTGATGTCCACCCCGAAAGCTAGCTTGAGCAGCTCCACCAGTGCCACACGATATGAGGCGACAGTATTAGGCATCAAATGACGATCCTGAAAAAGCCAAGAAAGAAAGGACAAGACAACCCTATCCGAAAGAAAAGACAACCTACGAAGAGCTAGAAAATGGTGAAAAGAATGCCAGGAAACTTCATACTGTTGCCGAGACGATGGTCTCAGGTGGGACACCATCAATGAAGCCACCTGATCACCATAGAATTGGTGATACACCTGCAGTCAAAAGAGCAGGTGTATCACCTGCTCTTCGTGTATCAAACACGAAGAGCAGAGGAGAAGGTTGAACCAGCCCTGTACCGGATCGAACCGACTTGCTGAAAGAGGCGGAGCCACGGGAAACGTCCTGGGTTCGGGCACCGAGCCAATAGCACCGGAAACCAAGGCTGGGCCGGCCACTAAGGGGCCACAAGGACTACTCTCCCTGGGAATGTCTCCAACCGAACCAGAACCCGAAGTAACAGCTGAACCGGGGAAAAGAGGTACAGGTAACCCCACCTCGATCAGTCCTGCCGAAAGGCATCCACGGCTAACGCTTTGCAGCCGGGGAAGGGTGTCACATATATTGGGAGACGCCGAGACCACGCCGATGCAAAGAGGTCCACATCTGGGAGACCGTACGTCTGGCAGATCCACCGAAACGAGTCGTTGACAACCGTCCACTCCGTGGACAGGTTATGGAAGCGAGACAGACCATCCGCCAGAACGTTGGACACTCCGCGGACATGAACCCCACAGAGAGCCAAACCCCGAGAATCCAGCAGACGAACCACTCGAAGGGACCAACCTCAAAGAGCCAAGGACCGATGAGAATCCCCGCGGTTCAGGCAATGAACCACTGGGGAACAGTCCGAATGGAGGTGAATGGTTGATCCCTGAGCGACCTGAATCCCCCGAAGAGCGAACCAGACTGCCGCGAACTCCCGAACCGTGCTGTGAGCCCGACGGAAGGATGGACCCCGTCGTCCCTGGCCTGCCTGGTGAGCACTGGTCACAAAGCCCCAGCCAAGAGACGACGCGTCCGTGAACACATCGAGCAAGGGCTCGGGAAGGCGCCAAGGCACCGAACCCCGAAAACCCCGAAGAGGACCCGACCCGACGGGTAGACTAGCACGGCGAAGTTCAGACTCCCGCACAACCGCTCGAGCAACCGCCAAGTGACCCGGGACCCCCTCAGAAACAGCCGACAGCTGTCCTGCAGCCGTGCCTACTGTATCGTGCGACACTGGCAGGGCCACTCCAGCTTGCATTTAGTGTTGATGTTACTTCTGCCCCTTTCCACAAGCAGTCTCGTGTGTTGTTTCACCTCTGGCCTGCTCATGCGCCTCTTGAACTGCCCTGGTCTTTGGACCGGGTGCTCTCTCTCTTCTCTCTCCTCCTCGGTTTGTTGTGGCCCCTTCGGTTCAGGATTGTTCTTCTAAAGCTCTTTTCCTGTTGGCATTGGCCTCTGGGGGTCGAGTCAGGAAGTTTTATGCTCTCCTCCGGCACAGGGGTTTCTGCTCCTTTGGTCCTGGTGGTAGGTTTGTTCGGTTGCAGCCATCTCCTTCATTTCTGGCAAAAAATGAGACTGCTGCTTTCGAAGGGGTCCTTGGGTTGTTGATGCTTGGTTGGTCAGGCCAGGGGTGCATCATGTGCTGTATCCGGTTGCGGCTCTCCACCGTTATTTGCACACCATGGCTTTGGTGGCCAGGGATGCACTTTGGGTTGACCCAGTTTCCCTCCTTCCCTGTTCCCGGGCTCGGGTTTCTTTGGTTGTCTGCAGGGTTATTAAGTCTAACTAGCCTGCAGTCTATCATTGTGCCCACAACATTCGTAAGTTTGCTGCTTTGGCTGCCGTCTTTGGCAACATGTCTTGGGTTGACATTCGGGCATGGGGTGTTTGGTGGTCGAACAGGGTCCTGGCCGCTCGCTACCTTGTCATTGTCCCTGGACCTGGTAGGGTCTGCGTTGTATTGGGTCGGCGGTTGCAGCCAGTTGTTTCGACATCCCATTGAGGAGTGAGGACTGACCGCCTCCCGGGTAAGTCCCTGTGTTTTTCCTTGTCTTTAGGGAGTTAGCTCTGAGGAGTCAATGGGGCTCTCCCCAGAAAACCAGTGTTGAATGTAATGAAATGCCATTTCCTGGGCGAGACCCAGAGGCTTCCCGGCATCCCTCCTGCCCTCCAATCGGCGGTGTTTTTGACATCAAGCCTAAGAACTGCCGGTTGGATCGCCGGCGTGAGGGTCTGGCGCTCCCCTTTCCCCCTCCCGTGGAGGGAGGGTGGGGGGGGTTGCACAGACAGTGGCGCAGCAACGTGAGGACGTCATTCTAGTTGCTTGTTTTCATTTGGGGAGGTCTGTCCACTCGTTCAGCCTTTGGTAGCAATTTTTTCACCAGAACAGGGGTTTGCTTTGGGACGCCTACCTTTCTGGATGACGAACCCGGTCGATGGCAGACATAGAATGCTTCCAACCCACACAGGGGTTCCTATAGGCCATTGCTCCTCATGCTTCTCTGAAGGATCCTGGTTCTGGCTCGTCCCCAGTAGACAAGAACTCCATGCACTATGATGCCATAAAGCTAGTAGTTACATATCGGCGAGGATAGCTCCGGGGAGCCTTTGGGTCTCGCCCAGAAAATGGCATTTCTTTACATTCAACTGTTTTTTTTAATTATTGGGTATTTATTATTTAATTAGTTTTTATTATTATTGATTTATTATTTTTGTATTAATTATTTGTATTCATATATTATTATAATGATATTACAGTACAGTACTACTTATTATAAAACATGAACCCATTATTCATAAGAATGAAAACTGTGTGCTTAAATTAATTCCAAAATTGTCACATCACACAGACCAGGTTGAAGAGTTAAAATCCTTGTCTTCATCTCAGTTGTCTAACAAAGAAAGTCCAAAAGACACGGTGAAGTGCATTGGCATGAGGAAACTACTGACAAGCCATCTTCCTCTGAGACGACCACAATGTGCACCAAACATTGAAAGTGAAGCACAAGTTTGCTATAAGGTACATTACTTATTTTTATGGTAACGTGTAATTGATCTTGTTAATAAGCATCCATTTTGTCTCGTTTCCACCATAGGTCTCAATCATAGCCTTACTGAGCCTGGCCTTCATTAATATATAAATTAAGACCTGCCTGAAATGTTATGCATTTTAGTGGCTTCGCAAGAATGTATTACTTAACCACTAATGTGTGCCCTTTCACAACCCATTTTACCTTCTTGTATATAAATAAATGAAAGCACAAGGGATTAAAAAAAACTATCAAATTACATAAAATAAAGTAAGAACATAATGAACAATAAAAATTGTGCCAAAAGATTGATTTCTTCAGATGGTGGCAGGACAAATAAAATTGTGCTAACAATTTCAAGTACAGTATGTAAGACTACCTCACAAAATATTAATAAAATGATCATAGCATATTTAATATATAATATAAAATGCACTTACACTGTTCATTTTACCACAGGAAAACAATTGCCAGAAGATGACACTTTCTAGTGATGGACAAACTAAACAAAATAAGAACTTGACCAATAAAGGTAGCACAAAACCTTTGACACAGCCACGCGTGTCAAAGAACCACGCTCCACTGCTCCCCATAGGAGTAAACAGAGTGGCCACCCTCCACAAGGTTATTATGATAATATTGCTTTCACATTTTACCTACCATAGTACAATGCAACTTGCAAGAAAGTCAATGTGATCTAAACTGAGAGTTACATTATTTCCAGATGGCATAAATTCTAATCCTTCATGTAAAACTCACATAATTAAACAAATATGCAAAAAACATGGGTACCTAGACAACATTTTTGATGGACAGGAACACTTCAGGTTCACCCAACACTCGAGGTGGCTGAATCACCCTCCAACTTCTTATACCATAACCAGACTAGATTATGCAGAATATAAGTGAATTATAACATGCAAACATGCAAGGGCACACAATAATAATAATAGACACGAACAAACCTATGAAATACAATGTTACAGGATAATGCAGTATTATTCAATATGGTGTGCAAAATTAATATACATCTGTGTTTAGCTATTACAACAAATCAGTCCACCTCTCTGTGGTAAAACAAATAAATATAATACATTGTACACCATGGTATTTTCAGCATTATACAATAAAGAAATGATATAAAAGATAAAACTAGTGGCTATACAAATCCTGGATGTTCAACTAAACATTCTGATAGTTATGAGCAGGTTTTATCGTCACATTCTGAACATTGTATTATCTGGTGTACAAGACACATCTCCGCCCCGTCTTGCCTCTGCTTTAGACTTGCCTCCATTTCACAAAGATATTATGGATTTTTTCCGTTATTATTATTATTATTATTATTATTATTATTATTAGTAGTAGTAGTAGTAGTATGTTGCATCGTATGTTTATTGAAAGTCAATTTAAAGTACAGCTTCCCTTTTACTGTGTTGCTTTGTTCAAGCTTAGAGCTTAACATAGAACTTAAGTTCAAGGTTATAACAATACATCGTATCCACCAGAAAATATAGTAATCAAGTATTTTTGGGAGTGCTTTTGATATTTATATTTAATCTGAGTAATTTATTCATTGTAAACTCGTAAATTGTTGGCTAAATAAATTGTGCTATGCCTCCAATTAGAGCTTAAGTTGATGGAACAATTTTAAAATATTTTGTGAGATAAGTGTAAAGTATTCAGTATATTTTTACTCTGCAGTTCTAAGTGTGTGATTACCTATTTGTGGTTTCTGTGAAAATCATGCTTTTGGTATTTTGCCTTCTTTTGCTCATTTTGTATTATTGTTTCTATGCTTTTTGTACACCACCTTATTCTGCAATTTTAACCTGGGTTCATTGGCCAAGTTGAGGACATGTGGACTACTTGTGATTTTAGTGCTGTTTTGACCTTTAGTACATGGGAAGTGAGAATTTACAATTACCTAAACAGTAGTTTGGCTTGGAAGCATTATTGACCTGTGGTTAATTTTTGGGGAAATTGTCATGATTTATAGTATACTATACTCAGGATGATGGAAGATGGATATGTCTTCCATGGTTGCCTTATTGTGATACCATTTCTAGTTTAATACTTGTTATTGCTGACTAATGTCTTTTATATCAATTTAGACAGAAACTCAGCATGAAATACCTGCACCAAAGATGCATGTTACCAATGAAGAAAGAAAATCGTCCAATACCGACCAACAGATGGAACGTTTTGGACTCGAGTTAGAAAGTTCTCACACTGTAGAATCCAACAAGAGTCTAATATACAAAGATGCTTCAAGCATTTATAAAACATGCAAGTCTGTTTCCTCACATTCCCAGCTGTGCTACCCTGACACCCCAATAAGCCATATGTTTATACCAGGTTAGTACTATATAATGTTACGCTGGTTGTAAAATAGATGGTTTTAGTTGCTTGACTGGACACTTCCTCACCCCCACCACTAGCAATAACATCACTATTGGCACATTTTTCAGCAGAATTGGATAGTATTGCAGCAAATTGCTCCAATTTGCATTGCAACATTCTCGGTCACCACCCATGCACCCCTCGCTCGTCAGTTTAACTCCAGCATTTCTCTTGCTGTTAGAGCAACTTATGCTGATGGATAGTATTCAAGTTAACTTTTAATATATTTTTTCAGTACCAAAACCTTTTATGTCCTTCAAATTCCTTGCAATTTTGCATGTCATCCACTGTCCATATTATGGTCACACACAGTGTTCAAAGGCTGTATGGTGCACACCTTTTCTCAAGGCCTATTAATTTAACCACTGTGATGCGCCGAGTTTATTGTGACGCATGAAATCAAGTGTTCATAAAAATTTATTTGTTCTTTGTAAAAGGATAAATTCCCTTCCCTGAACACGTACATGTGAAAAAAAAAAAAAAAAATCCACTTACTATGGCTATGGGGACGTGCAGAAGGGGGGCGTCACAGGCTAGTCCGCCCATGTGTGAAGCTCCCAGAGGCGGTTACACACGCCATTCAAACACCGCGAGTTGCCACAAATATATTTTCAATTATTTGTTCCATATATTTCCAATGCTGTTTTATTTTTGTTTTTATCGTATATGATTCATGTTTGTGTCCTTACAATATGTATACAGTAGTACGTGCATAATGTTCCATGGAACTGTGATACATGTCAGTAATGTGTCCATAATAAATGTTTAATGTCGCAATACTACTTGTTAAAAATTCACTAAAGTTACAACATGTACAGTTTCACATACTATTTACGCAGTAACACACTGTATTACACACTCAAATTGCCAAATTTTTCAAAATATATGATGAAGGCACACAAACATTCATATTAAAACAGAGATGCAGGGCCAAGAAACAGGATTGGTTCAACAGAAATTGCGAGAGGGCCAGACCAAAAATGGAATCAGTATAGGAAGAGGCCAAACCCCCAAATGTACCAGCGATATAAAAATGCGAGAAACAACTATACGGCAGTGAGGAGAGAGGCAGAAAGAAATTTTGAAAAAGGGATAGTAGATAAATGCAAAACAGAACCGGGCCTATTCTACAAATTCATAAACAACAAATTGCATGTAAAGGATAATATCCAGATGTTGAAAATGGGAAACAGATTCATGGAAAATGAAAAGGAAATGTGTGAAACATTAAACGAAAAGTTCCAAAGTGTTTGTACAAAATGAAATCTTCCGAGAACCAGATACAATAAGAATTCCAGAGAACAACAGAGCGTATAGAGGTGTCTAGAGATGAAGTGGAAAATATGCTAAAGGAGCTGAGTAACAACAAAGCAGTTGGCCCAGATGGAGTTTCACCTGAGAGAATGTGCATCTTAGCTCAGCATTCCACTTCACCTGATCTTTCAGGCATCCCTGTGTGCAGGAGTTGTAGCAGACGTGTGGAAACATGCTATCATAGTTCCAGTCTACAAAAGTGGCAGCAGGGAAGACCCCCTCAATTATAGACCTATATCATTGACTAGTGTAATAGTGAAAGTATTGGAAAAACTTGTCAAAACTAAATTGTTAGAACACCTGGAGAGAAATGATATAATGTCAGACAGACAGTATGGTTTTTGATCTGGAAGATCCTGTGTATCAAATTTACTCAGTTTCTATGATCGAGCTACAGAGATTTTACAGGAAAGAGATGGTTGGGTTGACTGCATCTATCTGGACCTAAAAAAGGCTTTTGACGGAGTTCCACATAAGAGGCTGTTCTGGAAACTGGAAAATATTGGAGGGGTGACTGGTAAGCTTCTAACATGGATGAAAAATTTTCTGACGATAGAAAAAATGAGGGCAGTAATCAGAGGCAATGTATCGGACTGGAGAAATGTCACAAGTGGAGTACCACAGGGTTCAGTTCTTGCACCAGTGATGTTTATTGTCTACATAAATGATCTAGCAGTTGGTATACAGAATTATATGAACATGTTTGCTGATGATGCTAAGATAATAGGAAGGATAAGAAACTTGGATGATTGTCACGCCTTTCAAGATGACCTGGACAAAATAAGTATATGTAGCACCACTTGGCAAATGGAATTTAATGTTAATAAATGCCATGTTATGGAATGTGGGATAGGAGAACAAGAGATAACCCCATGCAACCTATATATTATGTGAGAAATCTTTAAAGAATTCTGATAAAGAATGAGATCTAGGGGTGGTTCTAGATAGAAAACTATCACCTGAGGACTACATAAAGAACATTATGCGAGGAGCCTATGCCACACTCTCTAACTTCAGAATTGCTTTTAAATACATGGATGGCGAAATACTAAAGAAATTGTTCGTGACTTTTGTTAGGCCAAAGCTAGAATACGCAGCGGTTGTGTGGTGCCCATATCTTAAGAAGCACATCAACAAACTGGAAAAGGTGCAAAGACATGCTACTAAGTGGCTTCCAGAACTGAAGGGCAAGAGCTACGACGAGAGATTAGAGGCATTAAATATGCCAAAAGTAGAAGACAGAAGAAAAAGAGGTGATATGATCACTACATACAAAACAGTAACAGGAATTGATAAAATCGACAGGGAAGATTTCCCGAGATCTGGAACTTCAAGAATAAGAGGTCATAGATTTAAACTAGCTAAACACAGATGCCGAAGAAATGTAAGAAAATTCACTTTCGCAAACAGAGTGGTAGACGGTTGGAACAAGTTAGGTGAGAAGGTGGTGGAGGACAAGACCGTTAGTAGTTTCAAAGCGTTATATGACAAAGAGTGCTGGGAAGATGTGACACCACGAGCGTAGCTTTCATCCTGTAACTACACCTAGGTAATTACACTTGGGTAATTACTCAAACATGAAAAGTTTAGTGCTTTTTTATGTAGGAACATAAAAGTGTAGTGCTTTGGAAAAATAGGCGAGATAACACGAATGTGCAAAGTGAAAAATTGGATGAGAAAAAGTGACCCTAGTGTTTACAGTCCAGACAACAACATTCAAGATGGCCACCAGCAAGAAGGAAAACAAAACAGAGCTAGATTTTGGGGGTTTTAATGAAGAAAGCATTGATATAAGCAGTCTACACAACAATTTGTCAAAATTAGATATGATAGTGAACTATCATGAAGAAATAATCAGCAAATTGAAAGAAAGTAATGAGCAATTGAGGAGCAAGGTTTTAGGTCTTGAGGGGTTAGTGAAAGACTTATGTAAGGACAAGAATCAATTGGAAACAAATTGCAAAGCCATGGAAGAGGAAAATAAACTTAAAAATAACTTTGGAAGTTAAAGCAAATTTAAACTTAAATGACTACGATAGGTTAGGTAAGGAAATTCAAGAGGAAAACAGCTTTTGTCAGTACAGATGGAGGAAGTTACACAGGGAATAGAACAGTGCAAGAAAGAAAAAGCAAGCCAGTGGCAGCCCGCCATTGTTTGCCACTTCCTCCCTCCCTCCATCCCTCACCTCACCTGACTCGTCACCGTTCTCCTCCCACCATACTGTTTTGTCTTTTATATATAGACATTATATATAAGTACAGTATCCGCATGTTTTGTTCACCATAGCGAACAACTAAGCTGGTATAGTGAGTCCAGACAGTAAAAGGTGGTCACGCAGTCGGCAGACAATGCTACCTCCCTCCCCACCAAGATTACTCCTCCCACTACAGTGCTAATTATCACAACAATCCTGCTATTATCAGAATCCTGGTCATTTTTATCACAGGCAAGGGTCTTCTGTAATATTATCATCGCTAGGTAATAGCATGTACATATATATTATGGCATTTTTAGGCAATGCTGTGGTCACAAGCTGAACAGCGGTGCTGTGAGCTCATGCTACGTTTGCAAGCCTTGGTGGCTCACTTAGTACTGAGGACCTCACACTCGGGAATGTGACCCACGATTTTTTTTTTTTGAATGGTGTCTTTACAAGAGCCCTGATGAAGGCGAGGTGAGCCCTGTGTTTCTGCGGGCCGTTTAAATCTTGCGTAGTACTCCAATACATCATATGATGTGATGCGCAATTTATAGCAAGTTACTCATTTGGGGGGGGGGCTGGATTCTCCTGCGCGCTGTCAAGTCATTTTGGAGTGGGTTTGCTTGGGCATGGACGAAACGGCCTCTTCCTTCAGGTGGGTTTCCTCCCCATTTCCAGTCCCAAAATGGGACTGCGCGGACCTCCAGTTCATTCTGGACTTGTCTCGTCTGAACCCGTGAGTTTGTCCCTCCTTCAGGATGACTACTTTGTCCCAGGTCTGTCTTCTGTTGGAGCCAGGCACTTGGATGGTGTCCCTGTACCTCGAGGACGCGTATTGGCACGTTCCAGTTCGTCCGAGGTTCAGGGACTGGCTCGGTTTTGTTGTGGAGTGTCAAGGTTACCGCTTTTGTTGTTTTCCCTTCGGGTTGAATCTGGTGCCTCGTGTTTTCACACTCCTTACTCAGGTCTTGGTGGCCCATCTTCGTCTGTTATGTGTTCGGGTTCTGGCTTACCTCGATGACTGGCTGGTTTGGGCTCCAAGCTAGTCCACGTGTTTGCTCACCAGGGATATGGTTCTTTCTCAACTCTCCGGGTTTGGGTTCTTGGTGAACTGAGGGAAGTCCCATCTGGTTCCCTCTCTGGTTCGGTCTTGGCTGGGTCTGGTTTGGACGCTCGTACCGCTTCCTTGTCTCTTCCTCCGGTGGCTCTGCTCCGTCTGTTCCCGCCTTCGTCTGTTTCTGAGAGGCTCCCGGGTTACGAGGCAGTTGCTCAAGAGTTTGTGCGGGAGCCTGAACTTTGCCATGATGATCTACGCCCCGGATCGGGTGTGGCTTCGTCGGCTGTTCTGGTTCCTTCGGGGACGGCCCTTCTGCCTCTCACGCGACCATTGGGTTCGGCCTCCGTGGCTTTATTTATTTATTTATATACAAGAAGGTACATTGGGGGTTAACAGAGAACATAGAAAATAAGTTGAATTTACATTCTTGTAAAGCCTCTAGTGCACACAGCATTTTGGGGAAGTCCTTAAACTAACAGATAATTTTTAGATAATTAACAGTAAAATTGACAAAAAATGTCTACAGGTGTGTTTACATTGCAAGAAATTTTGACACAAAAGCAGATTAGAATAATACACAATAATGAACAAGGATTGCTAGGTACATTAGGATGACATTTCAAGGAATAATGCAGTAGAATATGCACTCAATACAACAACCATGATATCAGATGTTGACCAATCCACACTAGAAAATGAAGGGACGACGACGTTTTGATGCTTTGGCTGCCATCTTTGGCAACATGTCTTGGGTTGAGATTCGGGCACGGGGTTTTTGGAGGTCGAAGAAGGTTCTGGCTGATCGCTACCTGGTAAATGTCCCTGGGCCAAGTAGGGCCTGCGTTGCATTGGGTCGGCGGTTGCAGCCAGTTGTCTCAACTTCGTGTTGAGGAGTGAGGACGAACTGCCTCCTGTGTAAGTCCCTGTTTTCATTATCTTTGGGTAGATAGTTCCAAGGAGCCGACAGGGCTTCCCCCAGAAAACCAGCATTGAATGTAATGAAATGCCATTTTTGGGTGTCTCAGAGACTCCCCGGCATCCCTCCCTTCCTCCGATCGGCAGTGTTTTTTGCGGTTTTTTAAATCCAGCCTAAGAACTGTAGGTTGGGTCGCCGGCGGGTGGGTCTGGGGCTCCCCCTTCCCCTTCCCAGGGAGGGGTGGGGGGGTTGTGCAGACAGCGGCTCGGTGACATGATGACGTCATGCTAGTTTGCTAATTTTCGTTTGGCGAGTTCTGTCCACTTGTTCGACCTTCGGCTGCAATAGTTTTACCAGAATAGGGGTTTGTTTTGGGGCACCTACCTTTCTGGGTGCCTGTCCCGGTTGATGGCAGACATAGAATGCTCCCAACCACAGGGGGGGTTTCTACAGGTCATTGCTCCTCGTGCCTCTCTAGAGGGGGTCCAGGTTCTGGCTCGTGGTCCCCAGTAGGCAATAACTCCATGCATTGACTGATGCCAGAAAGATATACATATTCATTCAGCCTGGATAGCTCCAGGGTGCCTCCGGGACTCGCCCAGAAAATGGGGGTTTCATTACATTCAACGCTGTTTTTTTCAGTTCGTCTGTAGACACCTCTTTGTGCTCTAAGTTGTTCTCTGGAATTCTTATTGTCTGGTTTCCTGAACATTTCATTTGTGTACAAACACACTTTGGAGCTTTTTTGTTTAATGTTTCACACATTTCATTTTCATTTTCCATGAATATTTCCCCTTTTCAACCTCTGAATATTATCCTTTACCTGCAATTTGTTGTTTATAAATTTATAGAATAGACCTGGTTTTTTTGAGATATATACAAGAGTTGTTACATTCTTGTACAGCCACTAGTACGCGTAGCGTTTCGGGCAAGTCCTTAATCCTATGGTCCCTGGAATACGATCCCCTGCCACGAAGAATCGTTTTTTCATCCAAGTACACATTTTACTGTTGCGTTAAACAGAGGCTACAGTTAAGGAATTGCACCCAGTAAATCCTCCCCGGCCAGGATACGAACCCATGACATAGCGCTCGCGGAACGCCAGGCAAGTGTCTTACCACTACACCACGGAGACTGTGACGGTTCTGTTTTACACTTGCCCACTATCCCTTTTTCAAAATTTCTTTCTGCCTCCTTGCTGCCGTTTAGTTGTTTCTTGCATCATTGTATCGCTGGTATGTTTGGGGGTTTGGCCTTTTCCTATATTGATTACATTTTTGTGTCTTTTGGTCTCTGGCCCTCTCACAATTTCTGTTGAACCAATCCCTTTTCCTTGGTCTGCATCTCTGTTTTGGTATGAATGTTTGCATGCCTTTATCGTATATTTCGTAAAATTTGGCATACATCTCATTTACTTCCTAGCCTAGCAACAAGTCAGAAAAAGGAGCCATGCACTAATGGGCTGGACCTGTGGATTGAGAGGCTGTTGCTTCACCTGGACTACTGCGGCTCATGACTATTATATGGGTACATGGTGCAAAGGAAATTCAGAAACTCGTTCCTCCGTGCAGGATTACAAACCAATTTCTCTCCTAAATGAAGTATTATGCTAACCACTACACTACAGAATGTTTGCACATAATGCACGTTTGCACGTTGCACGTAATGAGTGCAATGAAAATTGGGCAGTAGTGTAAAGCTCGTTCTGTCCCATTTTGTTAATATTGAAACTGCATTATAATTGTAATAATTTATTCAATGAATATGCTTAAGTGGTTACATAGTAAGAAAGTGATAGCATTGTCCACTGTCTCATCTATCAATTGTTACTTAGGGGACAGTGTATATTTTGTATTATGATAGTGTTTAATCAGTGAAAAGGGATGAATTCATAACATAACTTATAATGGTCCAGGAAGGATTGAAAGATCGTCGTTTCTCTATTTTCTGGTGTGTAACTACCTAAGTGTAGTTACGGGATGAGAGCTACACTCATGGTGTCCTGTCTCCCTAGCACTCTTTGTCATATAACGCTTTGAAATTACTGACGGTTTTGGCCTCCACCACCTTCTCACCTAACTTGTTCCAACCGTCTACCACTCTGTTTACAAAAGTGAATTTTCTTATATTTCTCCGGCAGCTTTGTTTCATTAGTTTAAATCTGACCTCTTGTTCTTGAAGTTCCGGGTCTCAGGAATTCTTCCCTATCAATTTTATCGATTCCTGTTACTATTTTGAACGTAGTGATCATATCGCCTCTTTTTCTTCTATCTACTAGTTTTTGCCTATATAATGCCTCTAACCTCTCCTCGTAGCTCTTGTTCTTCAGTTCTGGGAGCCACTTAGTAGCATGTTGTTGCACCTTTTCCAGTTTGTTGATGTGCTTCTTAAGATATGGGCACCACACAACTGCTGCATATTCCAGCTTAGGTCTAACAAAAGTCGTAAACAATTTCTTTAGTATTTCTCCGTCCATGTATTTAAAAGCAATTCTGAAGTTAGAAAGTGTAGCATAGGCTCCTCGCACAATGTTCTTAATGTGGTCCTCAGGTGACAGTTTTCTATCTAGAACCACCCCTAGATCCCTTTCTTTGTCAGAATTCTTCAAAGATTTCTCACATTATTTATACGTTGTGTGGGGTCTATGTTCTCCAATTCCACATTCCATAACATGGCATTTATTCACATTAAATTCCATTTGCCAAGTGTTGCTCCATATACTTATTTTGTCCAGGTCTTCTTGAAGGGCATGACAATAATCTAGATTTCTTATCTTCCCTATTATCTTAGCATCATCAGCAAACATGTTCATATAATTCTGTATTCCCACTGGTAGATCATTTATGTAGACAATGAACATTACTGGTGCAAGAACTGAACCCTGTTGCACTCCACTCGTGACATTCGTCCAATCTGATACCTTGCCTCTGATTATGGCCCTCATTTTTCTGTCAGTTAGGAAATTTTTCATCCATGTTAGAAGCTTACCTGTCACCCCACCAATATGTTCCAGTTTCCAGAACAACCTCTTATGGGGAACTCTGCCAAAAGCCTTTTTTAGTGTGGTTTGGTCATCATGAATTATTACTTGCTTCAAAACTTTAGATAAATTGTGTACATCGGTGCCCTTGGAACAGATAAGAAGGGTATCCTAATTTATTTTTTATTTAAGTGTCATGCTCAAACTTTAAATAATCACACATTTTGTTTTCAGGAATATGTAAGCATGTTGGTGAATCTAATTCAGTTAAGATAAGTCGTCAAGGGATCACTTCAATTTTAAACAAAATTAGCAAGGTAACATTTTTAATGTTAGTCAAATTTTTATAGACACAATGGTTTGCTTTTACAAGTACTGTACTATAATAATTAATACTGTAGTAATAACAACAGTAGCAATAATTAATACCATATATATTGGCATATATATAGGATCCATAACATAGGTCCACCACATACCAAATATTCATTGTATTTACATACTCAATTGTATATTTTCCTCTTCAAAGACATTTGAAAATCACTTTCAATATATATACTGTATATGCATATTAACAAAATAAATATCCTTGTAAATTATATGTGCCTTGTATGCCAAAAATATGGTAATAATGGTTATAAAAAAATATCCATTGGTTATGTTACATTATATTCATCAATGCTACAGCATTGCAATGTTATAGTATTTCTGGCAAATTGTGCAATGACAGGTGGGCAAATTTATATTTTCTGTGGGGGAGCACCATCGGCTCCCTGGAGCTATTGGACTGATATTAGCTATTATTAGTACAGGACTTCAGTCATATGGAGTTGTCATGCCTACCAGGGACTACTGGCCAGAATATGGGCCCCTCAGAGGTGGAGGGAGCAATGACTTATGAAACTCATGTATGAAAATATGTCTGCCAGCAACCACAGTTGAGCATTTAGAATGGTAGGCGCTCCAAAACAGACCCCTCGTGGTAGAAAACTTGCAACTTAAGACCAAACAGAGGCTAGAAACTCCCCCCAAGGAAAACAAGCTAACAAACAAACCCCCTATCCCTAAGCTAAACTGGGTGGACATCTACTCTGGTCTCGGTTGCCTGACAGGATTTTTGCCTGGTAGTGGTTCCTGCTGGTGAAGTGACCAAGGTTGTGGTACAAGGGAGTGCTTGCACTTAGGGCTTCCTTCCTTAAGCGCCCTGCGAGTATACCCATTGGGTCTCAGGGCTATCTTTCCTGGGTACTTCGGGCTCCCACTCCCGTAGAGATAGCGATTACTTGGCTTCTGCCTCACCCTTGAGAGGTCGGCTTAGGCCTCGGTGCTTTTGTTTGGCCCTGGGTAGGGGGTGATTTTTTGCTAATTGGGGCGCACTAGGCTGCATCACTTGCATAACTGGACCGGCCATGCCTCTTTCTGGTCCCCCTGGGATGTGGTGCTTCCTTAGGGTTCTTTTTCATATTTTTATTTTACTTTTTTGCCTGTTGGGAGGTTGCCGGGGTTCCTATTAGGTGATACCTAGGTTTAGAAGGGCAGTCCTCCTCTGGGCCTTCCACTTCGAGGCTTGGTTGACCAATGGATGTATCCTCCGAGTCCCATCCTGCTTTGTGCGAGTTTGAAAGTTGTTCGTTGCCCCCATCTCGGGGGTGATCATCACCTGTTTTGCCTCAGTCATGCTGCTTGTTGGGTCGCCAACTCCTCCGGCCCAAACTGGTGTGGGTCTTGTTCCCCACTCGCTCTCTAGTTTCTCCATTCTTCTTTGGGAGATCTTAGGGGTCAAGCAACTGTCGTGTTGCATAGTACGATTAGGTAGCTGCAACGCTCTAGGTTGGTCGCCAGCTTGAATACTCCGGGGCTGCCCCGTTTGGGTAGGCCAAACTTGAGGGTGTTAGGGCGCTTTGGTCATGGTTCAGTCCATGCCCTCGAGTCCTTCCCTCGAGTCCTTCCCTACCATGTTGTTGGCATGGTTCGCCTTGCTCCTTCCAACCCCCTGCTATGGGCTCTTAAATGTCTTGAGGGTTTCAGAGTTGGGGCCAGGTTTAGTTGGGGATGAGACTCGAGAGGCCCTTGGGTGCTGCCCCATTTGATGTGGGGAAGGGGGCCTTCGAGTCTGTTCCTCCCACCGAGGCTTCTGGGTCTTCTCAGCAGGCTTTCTCTTTGAGGCTTTTGCCTTGGACTCTGCTTTTTCTTCAAGGGTGAGAGACATAGAGGTAGGCTCTGCCCCAGAGCCTCTCTTGAGGGGTTTCAAGGCTTGGGGAAATCTCGCTTGGTGGGCTAGGGCTTCACTTACTCCTGCTTGGACCTTTGAGCTTCTGAGCAGGAATCTTGCTGTGAGGGAGGAGGGGTTCATCCAGTCCAGGACTGATGGCACAACACAAGGGATGGCTAGAGGACCGGGTCGTTATAGAAAGATTCTCAAGGAATTGATAGGGTAGATAAAGACAGGCTATTTAACTCGAGGGGCACATGCACTAGGGGACGCCGGTGGAAACTGAGTGTGAAATGAGTCAGAGATATTAGAAAGAACCTTTTTTTTAGTATCAGAGTGGTTGACAAATGGAATGCATTAGGAAGTGATGTAGTGGAGGCTGACTCCATACACAGTTTCAAGTGTAGATATGATAGAGCCCAATAGGCTCGGGAAACTGTACACCTGTTGACAGTTGAGAGGCGGGACCAAAGAGCCAGAGCTCAGCCCCTGCAAGCACAATTAGGTGAGTATACCTCAAAAAGATGACACCCCTAGTGTCAAGATATTTCACAATTCCTAAGTATTGTAGTACAGGTTGATGATAGTGAATGGTGTCCCAAGGAACATAAAAGTGTTGTGCTTTGGAAAAATAGGTGAGGTAACACGAATGTGCAAAGTGAAGTGAAAAATTTAATGAGAAAAGGTGACCTTAGTGTTTAAAGTCCAGACAAAAACATTCAAGATGGCCACCACAAGAAGGAAAACAAAACAGCTAGATTTTGGGGGTTTTAATGAAGAAAATATTGAAATAAGCAGTCTACACAACAAATTGGCAAAATTAGATATTATAGTGAACTATCATGAAGAAATAATCAGCAAATTGAAAGAAAGTAATGAACACTTGAGTGGCAAAGTTTTAGGTCTTGAGGGGTTAGTGAAGACTTATGCAAAGACAAGAATCAACTGGAAACAAATTGCAAAGCCATGGAAGAGGAAAATAAACTCTTAAAAATAGCTTTGGAAGAAGTTAAAGCAAACTTAAACTTAAATGACTATGATAGGTTAGGTAAGGAAATTCAACAGGAAAAACAGCTTTTGTTAGTACAGATGGAGGAAGTTACACAGGGAGTAGAACAGTGCAAGAAAGATAAGCAACTCACCTAGGCACAAGTGACCAAGGAGAAGGAAAAAATAGAAGCAGCAGTAAAGGAAGCCAAACACTGCAGCAACCAGGATAAAACAAACATTAGGCTGGAAGTCAGAAAGGAACTGGCATCAAATCCTAAATTGGTGCAAAACACAGTAGATTGAAGTAAGTCTGATAATTTTTGGTTGTAAAGAAAAGGAGATAACATCTAGGTCAGAAAGAGCTGTAGAAAAAGAGAAAGTGGTAGATAAAATTGTTGGCCTTGTAGAAGGTCTTGCTACCATCGAGAATGTCAGGAGAATTGGAAAGTACGTAAAAGGGAAAGATCGAACTTTGAAGATCACCCTAAACGGTGCCAAACAGATGGAAGAAGTACTAAGGAATGTTAGAAAATTACAAAGTGATGAGGTAGGGAAAGTATGGTCGTTAAGACGAGAACTTTCAAATTAAGACAGAGAAGCTCAAACTGAACCTCGCCGAGGCAAAACGTTTAAGTGAGAGCAGGAATGAAGAAGACATTCTTTTTTCTACAAAGTGATAGGGGTAGGCAAACCAGTAAAGTGGTACATGAAGGCAAACCAACAAAAGGATTAGAGAGGGAAGGAGTGAAGAATAAGGAGAGGGGGAACAAGTTCCTGAAAACTACATACACAAACAAAGATGGAGTGAGATCAAAGATACTGGAGTTAAGTGATGTAATACAGCTGCAGACACCAGATATTGTTGCACTCATGGAGACAAAACTTGATGATGATATTTTAAACGAGGTCAAATTCCCAAGAGGCTACTCAGTCTGGAGACAGGAGAGAAAAATTGGGAAAGGCGGTGGCATTGCTGTGCTGGTGAAAGAACACCTAAAGGTAAACAAAATAACAAGTGCCAATACACAAGAAGGTGACATAATAGCATGAGAGATATGCAATCAGGATGATAAACTAACGATCATAAATGCATATAGTCCACCGCCAAGCAACACATGGACAAAGGAGGAGCTAGATAATAAACAAGAGGGTCTTATAACAATAATGAGAGAAATTATAGTCGGAGCTGAACAAATCCACAAGGGCCTTGATGAGGATTCGAACCTATGTCCAGGAGCATCCCAGACACTGAGACACTGCCTTAATTGACTGAGCTACGACAGGGTAAAAGAGTTGAAGCCAAAGTTCTACTGAACCTACTGGATCCCGTAGCCTCTCCGAGGCACAAACCAGGATTTTACACAACTTCCCCCTGCACCCGAGCTATGTCAATAGGCTTGTTCTCCCTCTTCGCCTTTACATCATTACACACAGAGATCACACTAACGTGATGCATCAAATGAACAAATCCAATGATTTGTTCATATGATGCATCACGTTAGTGTGATCTGTGTGTAAGTCAGAGCTGATAAAGATAGATCACGACTGTTGGTAGTCGGCGACTTCAACTTAAAATCCATAGACTGGGAGGTATATGAAGCTAGAACGGAGGATTTTTGGACTTGTAGATTCGTAAACCTCATCCTGGAAACATTCATGTTTCAACATGTTAAACAAGCTACGAGGATGAGGGAAGGGGATGTTCTCTCCATGCTGGATTTGATATTTACCAGGAAAAAAGAAGAGATATTTGACATTCAGTATCTCCCTCCCTTAGGTAAAAGTGACCATGTCTTATTGGGAATAAATTATGCTATGCATTATTATTTTGAAGAAAATGAGGTTGAAGCAGTTGAAAAGCCTGATTTCAGAAGTCATTATGGGAACTCAGATATTTCTTTAGGGAAATTGACTGGAAAGACTTGCTGTTAGGACATAAAGTAAATAAGATGTATGTCAAGTTTTGTGAAATATATGATAAAGGCACAAAAAAAATTATTCCAAAGCAGAGATGCAGAACTAGGAAACAGGATTGGTTCAACAGAAATTGCGAGAGGGCCAGAGACCAAAAGATACAAAAATGGAATCAATATAGGAAGAGGCCAAACCCCAAACATACCAGCGATACAAAGATGCGAGAAACAACTATACGGCAGTGAGGAGAGGCAGAAAGAAATTTTGAAAACGGGATTGCGGACAAATGTTAAACAGAACCAGGTCTATTCTATAAATTCATAAACAACAAATTGCAGGTAAAGGATAATATTCAGAGGTTGAAAATGGGAAATAGTTTCACAGAAAATGAAAAGGAAATGTGTGAAACAATAAACGAAAAGTTCCAAAGTGTGTGTGTACAAAATGAAATCTTCAGGGAACCAGATACAATAAGAATTCCAGAGAACAGCATAGAGCACACATAGGTGTCTAGAGATGAAGTGGAGAAAATGCTAAAGGAGCTAAGTAAAAACAAAGCAATTGGTCCAGATGGAGTTCACCACGGGTTCTGAGAGAATGTGCACCCGAGCTCAGCATTCCACTTCAACTGATTTTTCAGGCATCCCTGTGTAAAGGAGTTATAGCTGATGTGTGGGAAAAGGCTAACATCGTCCCAATCTACAAAAGTGGCAGCAGGGAAGACCCCCTCAATTATAGATCTGTATCATTGACAAGTGTAATAGTCAAAATATTGGAAAAAATAATTAAAACTAAATGGGTAGAACACCTGGAGAAAAACGATATAATATCAGACAGACAGTATGGTTTTCGATCTGGAAAATCCTGTGTAACGAATTTATTCAGTTTCTATGTTCGAGCCAGAGATTTTACAGGAAAGAGATGGTTGGGTTGATTGCATCTATCTGGACCTAAAAAAGGCTTTTGACGGAGTTCCACATAAGAGGTTGTTCTGGAAACTGGAACATATTGGAGGGGTGAGAGGTAAGCTTCTAACATGGATGAAAAATTTCCTAACTGACAGAAAAATGAGAGCCGTAATCAGAGGCAATGTATTGGTTTGGAGGAATGTCACAAGTGGAGTACCACAGGGTTCAGTTCTTGCACTGGTAATGTTCATTGTCTACATAAACAATCTACCAGATGGAATACAGAATTATACGAACATGTTTGCTGATAATGCTAAGATAATAGAGAAGATAAGACACCTAGAAGATTGGCATGCCCTTCAAGAAGACCTGGACAAAATAAGTATATGGAGCACCACTTGGCAAATGGAATTTAATGTGAATAAATGCCATGTTATGGAATGTGGAATAGGAGAACATAGACCCCACACAACCTATAAATTATGGGAGAAATCTTTAAAGAATTCTGACAAAGAAAGGGATCTAGGGGGTGGTTCTAGATAGAAAACTGTCACATGAGAACCACATTAAGAACATTGTGCCAGGAGCCTATGCCACACTTTCTAACTTCAGAATTACTTTTAAGTACATGGATAGGGAAATACTAAAAAAAATTGTTCATGACTTTTGTTAGACCAAAGTTTGAATATGCAGCGGTTGTGTGGTGCCCATATCTTAAGAAGCACATAAACAAACTGGAAAAGGTGCAAAGACATGCCACCAAGTGGCTCCCAGAACTGAAAGACAAGAACTACAAGGAGAGGTTAGAGGCATTAAATGTGCAAAAACTAGAAGATAGAAGAAACAGAGGCGATATGATCACTACGTACAAAATAGTAACAGGAATTGATAAAATCGATAGGGAAGAATTCTCAAGACCCGGAACTTCAAGAACAAGAGGTCGTAGATTTAAACTAGCGAAACAAAGCTGCTGGAGAAATATAAGAAAATTTACTTTCGCAAACAGAGTGGTAGACGGTTGGAACAAGTTAGGTGAGTAGGTGGTGGAGGGCAAGACCGTCAGTAGTTTCAAAGTGTTATATGACAAAGAGCATTGGGAAGACAGGACACCACGCGCATAGCTCTCACCCTGTAACTACACTTAGGTAATTACACACATGCTAAGGTGTTTGGAGTGCCTGTCTGTCTGAGGTTATAGCTGTGGTGTAGTTAGTTTTAATACTCATTTCATTTTTTTTTTTAACAGAATTGTGAATTGATGACTCCGGTTACACCCAGGAAGAAATGCACAAGTGGTAAGAGCTCCTTCTCTTGAGTGTTTATAGTACTGTTATTGTGTTTTGCTATTTGTAGAGTGAATATGTAATTAATGGACGTGCAGTATTAATCTTTTATGCAAAGAATATTGACCTGTGAGGTGAGACTCCTTGCATATTTCATAATGAAACATAACTTTAGCCCCCACTACACATAGCCAGAAAAATCTGAAATATTTGGCATACTTTAAATAGTCAGATACAGTGCTATGTACCCACACGCTAGTCTTCTCACACTATATTACTTTACTAATTTTCCAATCTTTACCGTGAAGTATGTATACGAGGTTGAACCACTGCAAACTTCCTCAAGCTCATCATTTTTCCAGAAAAAATTAACTATCAGAACTAACAAATTTACTCATTTCACTAATCTCTTGCACTACGTACACTTACAAAGCCTTAATCCTCATTACTAATTCTGTTTTGAAACTTCCTAAATGGTTGGAATAGAACCCATGAACAATACACCAGAATCAAATGTTTCTTTGAGATTCACAGTCGGATTAAATTTATGCAACCACTCGATATATTGAACTGCCTTCCTATTGAATTGAAATTCTCAACATAATTTTTTATTTAAAAGTAAAACAGTGAAGTACCTAATTTCCTCACCATAGTATTCCAATTTGTTGTGTGGCAATCCAAGGTGTGGTAAAGTACAGGTAATTATGCACAGAAATCATAATAGTGATGCATCAACTGAACAAATCCACAAGGGCTGTGATTAGGGTTCGAACCTACAGCCGAGAGGACTCCAGACACGCCTTAATTGACTGTCCCATGACATGGTTAAAAGAATTGCAACCAGGAGTGCTACTGCCCTCACATGCATCCTGAAGTCTCTCCGAGACACACCAGGGTTTTACACCATTCCTCCATGCACCTGGGCTCTGTCAACAAGCTGTTCTACCTCTTTGCCCTTTTTTCACTACACATAGAAATCACAATAGCGTGATGCATCAAATGAACAAGTCCACAAGGGCCGTGATGAAGGTTCGAACCTACGTCCGAAAGGATCCCAGACACAGCTTAACCCCTAAACGGCGTATGGTTATATGCCATTTGACACCCACAGGCGCATACAAAAAAAAAAAAAAACTTTTTTTTTTTCTTCCTAACCTGTTAATTTGTGTTCACTGATCATGGGAAAAATAATAAAACAATCGTAAGTGGCATATATTGCCCGCTATAGGGCGGGGAAGTCTGGCAAAAAATAGGCGCTGACTCAGCGTGCGTCCCAGGCGGTCTGTTGCTCGCCAGCTGTCAGGCCGGAGTTGCCACAAAGAGATAATTACCTAATTATTTCAATGTGTCTGATTGATTTTTCGTATTTATTTTTTGCTGTAATATTATTCAATAGTGTGTAGTGTGATATATTTATATAATAAAATGAGTGAATCATCGCTATACTCAAAAATATGGTGTGCATATTGTTGATTCAATTATATTCATCAAACAGTGAACAAATACTTTGTCGGTTATTACACTATATACACAGGTCATATATAAGTATCTACATGTTTTGTTCACCATAATGAACCACTAAGTTGCTATTATGAGTCAAAAAGTAACGAGGAGTGACCTCCGTGTACCAGCCAGCCACTCACGCCCTCCCTCAACACCTCACTCACCCACATTCTCCTCTGACCATACTGTTTTTGCTTTTATTCACTATATACAGACGTTATATATAAGTATCTACATTCGTGTTCATCATAATGAACCACTAAGTTGGCATGTTGAGTGGCAGTGGCAGCCAGAGGCAGCCCGCTACTGGCTGCTACTTGCTCCCTCCCTCAAGTCAACTGACTCACCCACATTCTCCTCCCACAATACTGTTTTTGATTTTATTCACTATATACAGACGCTATATATAAGTATCTACATTCGTGTTCACCATAACGAACCACTAAGTTGGTATGCCGAGTGGCAGTGGCAGCCCGCCACTGGCTGCCACTCCCTCCCTCCCTCACCTCATCTGACTTGCCACAATTCTCCACCCACCAAACTGTTTTTGCTTTTATATACAGAAGTTATATGTAAGTATTTACATGTTTTGTTCACCATAACTGTACATTTAAGCTTGTATGGTGAGTAAAGGCACAAAGACGTAGGACCTCACACAGTCAGCTGGCTGCCGCCCTCAAGGCCAGACGCACTAATATTTCTCCTCCAACAATACTGTTTGTGGTGTTATTACGCTATATACACACATTATATATAAATATCTACCTGTTTTATTCACCATACATGTACAAGTAAACTGGTATGGTGCCCAAAGACCATCGTGGTCACCAGTAAACATGATAAATCGTGCAGACGACGCCACCGCCCTCACCAAAATGGCGGCTCCCAACCTACTCCTCTTGCTGTTTATACCCTCTATACACACGTTATATATAAGTATCTACATTTGTATTCAGCATAGCGAACCACTAAACTGGTATGGTGAGTGCAGTCAATAAAAGGTGGCCACACACAGAAGACAATGCCACCACCCTCCCTCCATGGAGCACAGCGCTAAATATCACCACAATCCTGCTATTATCATAACCTGGTCAGTTTTATCACAGTCAGGGGTCTTCTGTAACAATATCATCGCAACATAATAGCATGAACAAGTATATTATGGCATTTTTAGACGATGCTGTGGTCACAAGCTGAACAGCAGTGTTGTGAGCTCATGCTGCGTGCATCAGGCTTGGTAGCTCACTCAATACTGAGGCCCCTAACACCCGGGAATTTGGCAACGATTTTTTTTTAAATGGCGTCTGTTTACAACAGCTCTGATGAAGGTGTGGTGAATCCTGTGTATCTGCGGGCCGTTTAAATCTTGCTTTGTACTCCAAACATCATATGATGTGATGCGCAATTTAAGGGTTAACCATTGTGCTGCGCAAACCAAGAAAACTTTGTCAGCAGGAAATTGCGCCAACCGAGAAAACACCTTTTGAATATTTCGTAACCATTCAAAACGCATGCGCAGTAGGTTGTGTACGAAATGGACTCTTGGGACCTCTAGTGAGAGGCAGCCATTTTGGAAAAAATTCCCAGAATGCCCTAGGGGTGCTGGCTGGGTTAGTACTGAGTGAGCAACCATGGGTGGCGCACGCGCCTCTGGCTCTCAAACACCTGTTCGACACATTGAAAGATCACTCTCTGTCGGTGAAATTCAGACCTTATTGTTTGAAGAACATAAGGATCATGATATTGATCAAGCTAGGCACAATAAGGACCTAACACAAAGGTCGGATGCAAGTGATGCAGCACCAATGAGGACGATATTGTGAGCGTATCCAGTTGTAGCTCTGAGATGGCCCTTGCCATCTCCAGTTTTTATAAATGATGTATAGATGAATCGTTTTCTGGGTTCAGTGATGATGTATCTGATACAGGTAGCATAGATGAACAGTGTTAGTGGCTTCAATGGTGATTTTCCATATATACTTTCAAGACTAGCTAAATCTCTTCCAGAATGGCTGACACTCTTCCTCATTGACCGAATCTCTTCCAGTGAGGGACCTTTCAAAGCGATCTCTTCAAGACTACCTTACAAATTGATGTTTTCCTATAATCATTTCAAAACTACCTTATGCTTCACAAGCTCGGCTACATACCACCTACAGGTATTAAAGCCAAGGGTATACGTGAGTGCGTTATTTGCAAGCACACAACGAAGAAACGGGAAGTGAAAATCTAGCTGTACCTGGTGCAACGAGAGCAAAGTCGCGTTGTGTACCATGGACTACTTCGTTGATTATTACTCGCTTCCAAAGTACTGAGTGTGTAATACAGTGTGTTACTGTGTAAATAGTGTATGAAACTGGACATGTTGTAACTTTGTGAATTTTTAACAAGTAATGTAGCAACACTAAACATTAATTTAAAACACATTACTGACACATGTATCACAGTTCCATGGAACATTATGAACATTCTTCTGTATACATATTGTAAAGAACACAAATATGCATCGCATATGATAAAAAAAATAAAAACCACATTGCAAATGCATAGAACAAATATTGAAAATATATTTGGGGCATCTCGTGGTGCTTAAATTGCGCGCGCGACCACTTCTGGGAGCTTTACGCACGGCGACCGGCCCATGACGCCGCCACTTCCACGTCCCCACAGCCAAAGTAAGTGGAATTTTTTATTTATTTTTTTACATGTACATGTTCAGGGAATGGAATTTATAATTTTACAAAACATACAAAAAAAAAAATTACGAACACATGATTTTATGCACACGGGGAATGTCACAATAAACTATGCATCGCAGTGGTTAATCGACTGTGTGGGCACAATCAATAAAGACACGTCTGGGATCCTCTCGGACATAGGTTCGAACCCTCATCACGGCCCTTGTCGATTTGTTTACAGGTAATTGTTTATTATATAAAGCCACTACTTGCGCAGAGTGCAACATTCTTTTCAAGATTAACAGCACTAGTAAGCAGCTTCAAGAAAAGCACCTAAACATGCTTTCTACTATTCTAAAACTACAGTAAACTTTAAAATATTTTCTAGGAATTCATATGTGGTGAAAAGTTCTAAAAAACAGTTTGCTGCCAACAATAAGCAGCATCTCATGTGGGCTTGTTCACCAGCTCCTTCAGTGTTTGGCATTCTTCACCCCAATGTTTTCTTTCAGATCTATGCATTTGCTTGTTTTATTTTGGCCGAGACCAAGACAGACCCCCCCCTCCTTCTCCCCTCCCCATGTTCTGAAGGATTTTGTCTTCTTGTGAGTTTAATGCCGACATTCAACATTTTGAATGGTATAATTCCCATTGCCAGGGACAAGAAGCCTATACTCAGGTTTACAGAGATCCCCCTAGGCCAGCTTCTGACCCTCCCCAGGATGCAACTCACATCAGTTGCCTAACTCCCAAATACCAATTTACTATCAAGTGAATAGAGGCATAAAGCAAAAGGAAACTTGCCCAACCATTTTTGAACCAAGGGATCAAACCCATGGGGTCTTTCATTGCAAGTCAAGAATGTAGACCACTATGCTACTGAATCCATGTGTATAATTATGTACAATTAGTTCTTTAGATTTGAGTACAGTACTGTATAAGTAATTCAAATGTTTGTTTATTTTAATTACTTTTTCTGTGGAGAGCCTCCTTTGGCTCCCCAGAACTATACCAGGCTGATGTGTATATATTACAGTGGCAACAGTCATTCGAAGGAGTTCTAAGCCTACAGGGGACCAGAGCCAGAACCTGCCCCCCCCCCCCTCATCAAGAAGAGGCACGAAGAGCTATGGTCTAAAGACACCCCCCGTGTAATTGGAAGCAGTCTTTTTCTGCCATCTACTAGGTCAGGCACCCAGAAAAGTAGGAATTCCAAAACAAACTACTGCTGGTCAAAAATTGCAAACCGAAAGCCGCACTAGCAAGCAGAACTCCTCAATCAAAAACAAGCAAACAAGCGTGACATCACCACAACCGCCACTCATCCGTCTGCGCAACCCCCACTCCCCGGGAGGGAGACTTGAGGTCCAAGACCTCCACACCGGCTACTCTCCTCAGTTCAGAAGACTGTTGTGTTGGTGGCAGTCAGTGCTGCTTAGTAGTGCTCTGTGTTGGTGTGCGAGCCAGGAGTAACTGAAGAGTACTGGGGCATGCACCTAGGGCCACCTTCTCTAGGTGCCCTGAAAGTAATGCCCCTGTGACCTAGGGTTATCTTCCCTGAGCCGTTCGGGAACTACCTCCGCAAGGTTCTGTTGCTGCTCGATGATTGCTCGCCCTTGCAGTTCAGCTAGGTTGGTTCTTACTCGTGTTTGCCCTGGGGTAGGAGGTAGTTTTGTCACTGGCTTCGGCGCGAGGTTCTGTAGTGGTGTTTGATATACGCATAGCGACCGGTTCTGTTCACCTGGAGATATTGTGCTTTTGTGGGATTTTTTGTTTTTTGTTTTGCTTTGTTTTGCCTGGTGGGGGTCTGATTGGTGTGGCGGTAGGACCACTTGTATGGTTTTGGTGGCCCTCCACTAGGTCCCACTGCTTCCACACATTGCAGGGGTTCAGCTTTTAGTTTGTTTGCTTGGTAGTTCTAAAATAACCGGTTAGCAGTACCTCTCCTGGGCTTCCTTTAGCAGTCAGCCTAAGGGCCCTGGAAACCCCCATTGGGGCTCAGTGGTCCGATGGAGGAGACCTCCGAGTTCCACCTTGCCTTGAACGAGTTTGAGGGTTGCTCTGTCCCCTTGTCTCAGGGTGACACTCACTGTCTTTGCCTCTGCTATGCTGCCTGTTGGGTCAGTGACACTTTTGACCCAGAGTCCTGCAAGTGATATTCTTCGCTTGTACTCCAAATTCACCCAGTCCACTGAGACTGATATTCAAGTGTTGGCAGTTTCAGCGTTGCATGCGAGGTTTAGGTTGCTGCAACGTGCGAGGTTGGTTGCCTTTCCGGATGCTCCGTAGCTGCCTCGCTTTTTCTAGGGACCCAAACTTGGGGGTTTCAACTGCGCCCCCTAGCCCTTTCCCTGCTGTGAATCTTCTTGCTCATCCCACTCCCTGCTCCTGGCCCCCCAAATGTCTGAGGGTTGGGAGTCGGGGCAGGGTTTGCCTAGTGGTGAGACGCAACCGGAAATATGTTGTGTGTCCGGTTGTGGCTCTTCGCCATTATTTGCGCACCACAGACACTGTGGCAAAAAACACACTTTGGATGGACCCAGGTTTCCCTTCCCTGTTCCAGGACGCGGGTGTTCCAAGTCGTCCTCAGGATTATTCGGTCCACCCAGCCTGCGGTCTATCCCCTGTGCCCCACAACGTTCATAAGTTCGCCGCCTTGGCTGCTGTTTTTGGTAATATGTCCTGGGCTGATAATCATGCATGGAGCTTTTGGAGGTCGAACAGGGTCCTGGCCACAAGGTACCTCGTTAACACTATCGCACTCCCGACAGAAGATGCTTTAACTTTCCCCTCGTGTGCCAGGCATTTCGGGCGCCCGCGCCGCGACACTGAAATGTTTATACTCTTTTTCGGTTTGCTCACCTTGATTTTCCATGTATGTATTTAATTTTGGTATCAATTTGTTTGCAAGAGAATGCTGTAGAGGAAAATATATATATATAATTTCACCAAAGCCGACATGAGACCCGCACCAAATAAAAAATTATGGCGATCGTTAACCGTGAGCGCCAAACAGCAATGAAATGTTTATGCTCTTTTCACGTTTGTCAGCCTCCAGAATTGTTCTACTTCATTAATTTTGGTATCACTGTGATCGCAATAAAATTCCGTACACAGACATATGAATATAAAGTACAAAACATGGGTGCACTCCACCCACAAGACCATGGGAAGTTGCCCAAGGGTTACCCGCTACGCATGCCCAACTGCACATCGGCTATACCCCAACTGAAAAGTTTATACTCTTTTCATGTTTTCGACCGTAATTTTCGATGTACATGTTTCATTTTGGTATCAATGTGTTCTCAATGAAATGTTCTAGAGGAACATATGTATAACATGTCACCAAAGCTAATGTGATGCCGGCACCATATAAAAATTTCCAAGTTGTTTGTTAGCTGTGCACGTCAAACAGCGCGAACATGTTGCTACTCTTTTTCAGGTTTGTCAAGTCCAAACTTGTTCGACATCGTTCTTTTTTGTATCACTGTGATTGCAATAAAATTTCCTACACAGACATATGCATATAAATTAGACAACATGGGGGGCATAACCCGCAAAGACCCCTAAAGTCGCCGAAACCTTACCCGCTAGAGCACACTCATTGCCACACCCATTACACCAGACAAACATACAGTTTGCTAACAGAAGTTTTTGTGCAACATTGTTCATTGTGGTATCAAATTATTCACAATAAAATGCTCTAAATGGAAAGACAAATATAAGCAATAACAACTGCAATATATATAAGCAATACCAATAACAAAGTGTAGAGACTAAAGTCAGCAAAGTTACCCGTGGGCGTGCAAAATCAGTAAAATGTATATACTCGTTTCAGTTTTCACACCTTATTTCTCGTACTACATCGTTCGTTTTGGTATCATTGTGTTCACAATAGAATTTTCTATAAGGGTATATGCATATAAGGTCTAAAAGCCCAGAGTGACTCCCCATAGCAAAGCCTAAAGACGGCCAAGTTACCCATGAACGAGCACCAATTGGCACACCTGCAGACTAATTTATGTACTCATTCAGTTTGATAACATAATTTTTTGTGCTACATCCTTCATTTTGGTATCAAATTGTTTGGAATAAAATGGCGGATATTTTAACACTTTCGCGCTCTCGGCGCTCAAAAAAAAACAATACCCCAGATGCTTTCGGCACTTCGCGCGCCTACGCGGTAAGACCGAAAAGTGTACACTCTTTTGACTGTCCTGACAATAATTGAAGGCGCACGTATTTAAATTTGGTATCACTGTGTTCACAATGAAATTGTCTATAAGAGCATACCTATAAAATGCCGCCCAAGCATAAGGAGTATCAACACCAAATAAAAAACTATGCAGATCACTCGCCGAGAGCACCAAACAGCAACAAAATGTTTCCACTCTCTTAATGGTTGCGAAGCCTACAGTTGTCCTACATCGCTAATTTTGGTATCATTGGAATTGCAATAAAATTCTCTACACGGACATATGCATATGAATGTTTAATATAGGTAATTGCCCACCCGCAAGAGTGAGTAAAGTGGAGAGTAGTTAGCCGCGAGCGCACTGGCGAAAACACAGGGGGGAAATCATGCTTGGAAAGTTTATACATTTCCTGACCCTACTTTTCTATGTACGTATTTCTTTTTTATACCAATGTGTTCGCAATAAAATTTTCTATAAGATGAACTGTATAACATTTGTACAAAGCATGTGCAAGAGAAGCGCCAAATATAGAACCACGTCGCTCAGTATGCGTTCGCGGCAGAAACGAACGCATTGTTTTCGTTCGTTTGATGTTTGTCATGTTTATACTTGTTGAAACATTTTATAATTTGTATGACAGTGATCGCAGTAAAATTCCCTACACAGACATATACATAACACACACAAATATTTCCCACATGTTGGATATATCAACGGCTAAAGGGAACCCACTGCCCCACACTCGCCACACCCCCAAACATACTTTGTGTATTTTTTTTTTTACTCATAGAAGTTTATGTGATATAATATTCATTCTGGTACCAAAACATTCGCAAATAAATTCTCTACAAAACAAAAGTATCCCCATCCATTTCGGTTAAAAAATGGAATTTATAGAAATATTTTTTCGATGGACGAGAAAAGTAGGCTGTTATGCGGAATCATAAGAGAAAACGGCGACGAGTTATCTCTAATCTAAAGCGCGAAAGTGTTAAAACTAGTCTCATAATAATGAAACAATAAATAGAATTTTAAAAAACATTCCAAATTTTGGACACTTTTTGACGCTCATCACCACAAAATTATTTATGTCTTTCCAGTGTTCTAACATCAATTTTCATGTTATGTCTTTCATTTTGGTATCAAATTGTGCGCAATCTAAAGGCGCTCATTTTGAAACCATCTAGAAGTTAATCGGAAGAAAATATAATTTTCTGTGGGGAGCCCCAACGGCTCCCTGGAGCTTATCGGGTTAATATATGTTATATTAGACTGGGACATTAGCTAAGGAGTTCAGACCTACCAGGGACCAGCGCCAGAACCTGGCCCCTTCAGAGAGGTTTCAGCGAGCAATGGTACTGGAAAACCCTCTTGTGGTTGGGGTTATCCTTATCTGCCATCGACCAGGGTCCGGCACCCAGAAAGGTAGGCATGACAAAACAAACCCCACATGGTAAAAAACTAAAACAAAAAAACGAACAGAGAGGTAGAAACTCCCTATGATCCCAAGCAAACAAGCAAACATCACACTTTACTGCCGCGCCGATCGTCCGCGCAGCCCTCCCCGCCCCGAGAGGGGGAGGGAGGGAAGCTCCGGACCTACCGCGGTGGCTGCCAAGCTTCAGTTCATAAGCTAATGTCAACCGGGATAGACGCTTCTCTGGCCTCAGTTTCCTAGGCGGTGTTTGCCTTGTGTGGCGTTCACTGCCGTGTTGTTGTTGTGCGGTGGCCAGGAGTACCTCATCAGTGCCTGGGCTGCATGCGCTTAGTGGCTGACTTCCCTAAGCACCCTGTGAGTACTGCCCTTGCGTAGCAGGGTTATCTTCCCTGGAGCGTTCGGGAACTATTCCCATAGAGGTTCTTGCTGCTCGGCATTTGCCTCGCCCTTGGGACCAGCTGGGGCTTGGGGCCTTTGTTTGGCCCTGGGAAGGGATTGGTATTGTGCTGGTTAGGGAGTCAAGGTGTTGCACAGCCTGCCACCTAAGCAGCGACCGGTTCCTGTTGCTTCTGGGGACGGTGTACTTTTGCGGGGGTTTTCTTTTGTTTTTATTTTCAATTGCCTGGTGGGGGTCTGCCCAGCGTGGCTATAGTTCCACTGGTAGTGTTTGGCGGCCCTCTGCTAGGCCCCTGTGATTGTACACGTCTCCGGGGTTTTCAGTGCTACCCCCCCTACCGGTTTAGCAACACCTTGCCTGGGCTTTCCGTAGCAGTCAGCCTACGGGCCCTGGAAACCCCTGTCTGGGCTCGGGGGACCATTGAATGTGTCTTCCGGGTTCCAACCCATCTTGTACGGGATCGTTGGTTGCTGTGCCCTTGTCTCCGGGTGACAGTCGCCAATTTTACCTCCGTCATGCTGCCTGTTGGGTCACTGACACCTTGACCCGGAGTCTTGCGAGAGATTTTCTCTGCTTGTTCTCCAGTACTCTCCTGATGTTATTACTGTTCAGAGTACAGGCGGCATCCGTGTTGCAAGCTAGGTTAGGTTGCTGCAACATGCTAGGTTGGTTTCCCACTCAGATGCTCCGAGACCGCCCCATTTTGGTTAGGTGCTGTTCGCCCCTTTCCCTCTCTGTTCCCAGCTCCGGACCATCTGCGGGTTTCTGGGTCAGGGCGGGGTTTAGTTGGGGCGGGGACTCGGGTGGTTTTCGGGGGCTACCCTGTTCGGGTTGGGGGACGGAGGTTTTTGAGCCTGTTTCTCCTGCCAAGGCTTCTGGGTCTTACCAGGGGCCCTTTCTTGCTGCCTTTCCCATGGACTCTTGCTTTTCTTTAAGGGCGGAGGGCTCGGAGGACGGCTCTGCCCCAGGGCCTCTGTTGCTGGTTCCCGGGGCTGTGGGGGATGCCTGCTAGCAGTTCTGGGGCGGTTTGCCCCTGCCTGGGTTTTCTGCTTTTGGGCAGCGTTTTTCGCCCATCCAGTCTGCTTGCTTCCTACTTTTGCTGGCGTGGTTTTGTATCTTTAGCGTCAGTCACAGCCCCTGTTCTGGTGGCCATTTTTGTCTGCTGGTTTCCCGGCGTGGCCACCAGGGCGGCGTTACAGTTTGTTTACATGCGCTTGGGTATGCGAGCGAGCTTCTTCGGTGAGTTTTCACATTTTTTCGGGGTTTATTCTCCTATTGTTGTTTCTTTGCTTTTCTGGTGTTTTCTGCCTGTTTCCTGTTCCTCTGGGAACGTTTGAGTGTTGATTTTACACCGGGTTTCCCTTTTTGTCTGTTTTGGGTCTGGGCCTTTGGGTTTGGGCTCAGTGTCTCTGGCTGTTATGCTTGCTCCCACACCTTGTCCCTTGGTTTTCGGTCTGTTATGACCGTTTTCCCAGAGGGTTCTGTCTGGGGGCTGTGGTTTGCCTTTCTGTGGTGTTTCTTCACCGGCAAAATGTGGTGGTTTGGCCTCCCCCTGGTTTGATTCCGGGTTCCTTTGGGTTCTTTGGTTTCGTTCCGGAGGTTTCTTCCTCTTGGGCCCCCTTTGTGGGTTCTGGGGGCTTTGTTTCCTCATGTGTGACCCGGTTTCTGCCTTTTGGAGTTCCGGGGTCTTCCTGGCTTGCAGACTGATCTTTTTGGGTCTTGGCACGTGTTGTGGTCGTGCTGGGACTTTGAGGTTTTGTCGAGGTGGGCCTTTAGATGCAGTTTTGTGCCTTTTTTTTTGCCTGGCCAGCGTGTGCTCTGCCCACTGGTCGGCGGCTTGTAATTTTCTTTTCAAGTGTGTGTGTGTGTGTGTGTACGCATGTACATGTGTACACTGTGTGTGTGCACATGTGTATGTGCATACGCACGTGTGTCACATACCTTGTGTGTGTGTATATACATAATATGTATATATGTGTGTGTGTACTTTTTCTTTCGGAAGGGGCTCTGTTCCCTTCTCTGTTGACGGGGCGCTGGGGGAGCAGCTTGCTCTGTTGACTCTCGTATGGTCCTGCTGTTGGTGTGCGCTTTTGGTTGTCTTCCGGCCTCTGGTGGCGGCGGTGGACAGCTTCTTCCCCTTTGGGGGGTTCAGAGCTGGCGGGGTGGGCTTCTTTCCCTGCACTTTGTCGTGTCATCTTGGTGGGTGCGTTGGGCGTGGTCGATCTGCCCCATCCTTCTGGGGTTCCCGTCTGCTCTTTGCAGACATGGGCCTTTGAATCTGCGGTTCTTCTGGATTTCTTCAGTCTGCGCCCTGGTTTCTATGCCTTCCTCGGAGGACTGTTGTCTCCTGTCCGGCTTCTGTTGGGGCCGGGTGCCTGGATGGTGGCCCTGGACCTCCAGGTCAATTATTGGCACTTGGTGTATTTTTGCATCTTTACCGGATCTTGGTACCCTGTCTGAGTCTGCTTGAGATTCAGTGTCTGGCCTACCTCAACGACTGGCTGGTGTGGGCTCCCAGTCGGTTCGCTTGTCTGGGCTCCCAGACAAGTCTCCCTTGTTCTCCTTAGGGTGAGGGGTCAGTTTTGTGCTGGTAGGGGCGCGGGGTACTGCGCAGCTTGTTTTCACCAATCATTGCAGCCGGCTCTGTTCCACCTGGGTACGCTATCCTCTTGCGGGGTTTTCTTTTTCTTTTTGTTTGTCTGCCTGGTGGGGGGTCTGCCTTGGTTCTTGCCCCCTGTGTACTGAGTACTCTTCTTTCTTCCGGTGGTTCTCCCTGCTAGGTCCCTGTGAGTGCACGTCCCGGGGGTTCAGTTCTTAGAAGGTTGTTTGGTATACTTGGGCACCGGTTGGTAGTACCTTGCCTGGGCTTCCCTGAATGTGATTCTGCCTCAGGGCCCTGGGAATCCAAACGGGGACGCGTGGGTTCGATGGACGTGACCCAGAGTCCCCCCTCACTTTGTGCAAGTTCGAGGGTTGCTCTGTTCCCTTGTCTCAGGGTGATTCTCACCGTCTTTGCCTCCGTCTGCCACCTGTGGGGTCAGTGGCACCTTCGGTCCTGAGTCTTACAAGTGTTTTTGCTTGTTTGTGACTCTGTTACCCAGTCTTATGAAGACTATGCGGGTACAGGCAGCATGGGCATTGCACATTGCGTTTCGCTTGTGGCAACGCGCTAGGTTTTGCTCCACAGAAGCCCCAGGGCTGCCCTGTTTTTGATGGTGTGTCGGGGCTTCGGGGTGGTGGTTGCTTTGGTTTGCTTCCTTCTGTGCACCCTTGGTTTTCCCGTTATGGTCACCCCTTCCTCCCTGCATCCGGATCCTTATCTGTTCGGAGTCGGGACGGAGCTTCGGTGGTCATGAGACTCGGGTGGTCTCGGGAACTTCCCCTTCCGGGGTAGCGACGGGGGCATTTGAGCCTGTACCTACAGCCGTGTTGTATGAGTCTGCCAGTGGGCTCCCTTCCTTAGTACTTGTCCGGCTGCCCCAGCTTTTCTTGTGTGGCTGGGGCTTTGGGGGAAACAGCTTGGCCCCGGGACCTGCCTTGTGGGTTCCCGGGGCTGGTGATGGGCTGACTTGGGGGGGCCTCAGGCCCCGTCGGACCCCGCCTGGGTTTTTCTACCCTCTGGGTGGGACTTGCAGTTACGAGGAGTGTGTTTTCTTCCCCCCTCTCCGTACGTGTTGTTGGGAGTTGGCCCCTCCCCGGGTTCAGTTCCTTGTCCCTTGGATCCGTCGGTTCCGTCCTGTCGGTGGGTACGTTTCTCTACCCTTCTTGGGACGAATCTTCACTGTCATGTTCCCCTTTTCTCTGGGTTCTGCATGACTTTTGGTCTCGGGTGCAACTGAGCCTTCTGCGCCTTCAGGCTTTACGCTTGCTTCTGTGTTCTCGAAGGTTCGGGAAGGTTTTTTCTTCTTCCCGTATTATTGGAACGTCTGTCGTCTTCCGGTGTGGCTTCCCTCCAGTCCTTTCTAGGGTTTGTTGGTCCTCCTCCGTGCTTCTTATTGGTTTTTTGGTCTTGTTTTGTTCTTTCATGATTGTTTCTTCTCTCCGTCCACTGTCCTGCGCTGTACAAGTGAACAATATGGAATAAAATGCAGAATAGAACCAGTGAAGAGCAGGGGTGCCATAGGCACAATCAGATTACACTGTATAAATATCAGAGGTCCACGGTTGTTCAACACCCTTCCAGTGAGCATAAGAAATATTGCCGGAATAACCGTGGACATCCTCAAGAGGAAACTAAATTGTTTCCTCCAAGGAGTGCCGACCAACCGGGCTGTGGTGGATATGTGGGCCTGCGGGTCGCTCCAAGCAACAGCCTAGTGGACCAAGCTCTCACAAGTCAAGCCTGGCCTCAAGCTGGGATTGGGGGAGTAGAACTACTCCCAGACCTCCCATCAACCAGGTAACAGGGTTGCCAGATTGGGCTCCTTGTAGCCAGATTGGGCTACTTGTAGCCACAGAAGGGATATGCTATGTATGTTTCGCTCCTTACTGCTTTTTTTTTGTCTGTTACTGGCTGTCCTGTGTGCTCTGAAAAGGAATTCAATTGTTAACACTATTTTGTCTAGTTTTCTAATCAATTTCGTGTTTTTCTTTTATCGGCTCACGACTTCTTGTGACACACATCTGGCATCCTTGCCTGCGCATGTGCCATGGTAGTTTTGATGTGGGCAGTGTGCACGTGTGCTGGTGTTCTGCATCTTTTTCTCTCGGGTGCTTCACCTCTTGCTCCTCTCAATTCTCCAGTTTGTGCCCCTTGGCTACTGGGGGGTGTTCTGGATTGCCGCTATGGGGAGAATACCGGGTTTTCCCTGCGTGTGGGTGTGGGGCTCCTCCTTCGTCTCTCCTCTACTCTTCTCCTGCATGTGTGGCTTTGCCTTCTTTCACTGGCGGTGCTCCCGACATCTTCTCGGCTACATTCTGTCGTGACACGTTCGTGCCTACGTTCTGCAGGTGAGTTTCTGCGGTCTGGCATCAGCCAGGTGCTGGTTTGAGGTTATGACTACAGATATACAAACATCGGAACACAGGTGACTGCAGCTGGCCTCTTGGGCCTTATGAGGCAGCTCCTATTTATACCCATCCAGTCCCACTCTTATTTATGTACAACCCATGCTTGAGTCTGGCACGGGGCCCGACCTCCACCAGGTTACGAGGTATGATGGTGCGGGTGTATGTTATAGGTTAAATATTACTTTCAGGATGTTATAAGGTGACGTTTTGCTGCAGTTTTCTTACTGTGGTTGCGTTTTTGGGATTGATTGTGGAGTTTTGGCCCGTCTTGCGGTGCCTGGCTTAGCCCTTCCGTATACATTGGTTTCTCTGTGCTTCCCTAGTTGTTCTTCCGTAGTTGTGTTTGCACGAGTGGAGCTCTGGCTTTTTGGTCCCGCTTCTCACCTGTCATTCGCTGATGTGGGGGATCCTGTGCCTGCTGGGCTCTGCCGTGTCTCCATTGGAAGCTGTGTGTGGTGTCATCCTCCTCCACATTGCTTCCTCATGCGTTCCGTTTGTCTCCTACTCTGCCACTGCCTTTTTCTTTCCAATATTTCTCTGGCTCATTGGGGCTCTTTTTCCACCAGTGCTCCTTGGTGCATGTGCCCCTGGGGTCGTGTAGTCGGTCTTTCTCTACCCTATCGATTTCTTTGTGACTCTGGAATCTGGTGATCTTATCCTCGTTGCTTGTACTCCTTGGTTTGGGTACTAGTCTGGTGACATACCTTTGCACCTTTCATTCTGTTTGCTACACATTGTTGTGTGTTTTGTTTGTGCCTTCTTGGCTTCCCTTTCTGTTGGCATTTTACGGTCTCGTGGTGTCAGTTCTCTGGAGTCTCGCATCGGAGCCGTCGTCTCCGATCTCCTGGCGGGCTCACTGGCGTTGGGATCGTTTTCTGTACGGCAGGCATTCCATGTCCTCCCTTGCCGGCTTGGGTTTCCAGCTCTGCTGGCTCTGTCATTGCACCCAAGGTCTTCCCACGGCTCTGCCTCTTCCTAGGCTCGATTGGCCCATGACGGGGCTAGTTTGGTTTTTGCCTAGTCTCGCCTTCTGTTGGTGATCGGGTGGTTTCGTTCATGGTGTCCCACCTGTGTGCTTCTCCTTGGTGGCAGTGTTGGGTTTTTTGGCCGTCCTTCCTTTTCCTTCTGTCCCTTCTTTGGTAGCTGCATTTGTTTGCGTGATCTTGTCCTTCTTTTGTAGAGGTTTGGGGCCCATCATCTTGACCCATACTGTCGCCTCGTATCCTGCGGTGTTGGCGGAGCCGCTTCAGCTTGCTTTTGGTATTGGTGTTACGTCTGTGCCGTTTTGCAAGCTGTCTCGTGTGTTGTTCACCTCCGGGCTGCTTGTGCGCCGCCTGAACAGTCCTGGTATTTGGACTGAGTGCTCTTTTTTTTCTTTTCTTCATGGTTTGATGTGGGCCCCTTCGGTTCGGGTTTGTTTCTTGGAGGCTCTTTTCTGTTGGCGTTGGCGTTGGCCTCTAGGGGTCGAGTTGGTGGGCATCATACGCTCCTTCGGTCATGGTGATAGGTTGTTTATCTGCTGCCGTCTCCTTTTTGGGCAGTGATTGAGACTACTGCCTTCCGGAGGGGTCCTTCAGTTCTAGATGCTCTGTTGGTCAGGCTGGGGTGCTTTTTTTGTCCGGTTGCGACTCTCCGCAATTACTTGCGTGCCTTGGCCTCTGTGTCCGGGGACGCGCTTTGAGTTGCTCCAGTTTCCCTTCTTCCCTGTTCGCGTGTGCGGGTCTCCCAGGTTGTTCGCAGGGTTCTTCAGGCTGGCCAGCATGCGGTCTATTCCTGTGTCCATGACATTCGTAAGTTCGCTGCTTTTGCTGCTGTCTTGGGCAACATGTCCTGGGCTGACATTCGGGCGCGGGGCTTTTGGGGGTCGAACAGGGTCCAGGCTGCTCGTTACTTCATGCACGTTCCAGGGCCCAGTCGGGCCTGTGTCACTTTGGGTCGGTGGTTGCAGCCGGTTGTCTTGACTTCGAGATGACGAATGAGTAGCAACTACCTCCCAGGTAAGTCCCTATTGTTTTCCTCTGTGGGTAGTTAGCTCCAGGGAGCCGACGGGGCTTCCCCCAGAAAACCACCGTTAAATGTAATGTAATGAAATGCCATTTTCTGGGTTTGACTCGGAGGTTCCCCGGCATCCCTCCCTCCCTTCCGGTCGGCGTTTTTTTGGGTGTTTTGACATCCAGCCTCAGAACAGTCAGGTGGATAGCCGGCATGAGGGGTCTGGGGCTCTTCCTTTCCCCGGGGAGGGGGGAGCTGCGCAGACAGCGGAGCGGTGACGTCCGACGTCCTACTCGTTTGCTCATTTCTTTTAGGGGAGTTCTGTATACTTGTTCGGCTTTTGGTAGCAGTATTTTCACCAGAATATGGGTTTGTTTTGGTATGCTTACCTTTCTGGGTGCCAGACTCGGTCAATGACAGACATAGAATGCTTCCAACCACACCGGGGTTTATATAGGCCATTGCTCCCCATGCCTTTTTGAGGGGGGCCAGGTTCTGGCTCATGGTCCCTGGTAGGCCCACAGAACTCCATACACATGAGAGGCCAAAGTCTGACATTAGCATATCAGCCTAGTAAGCTCCAGGGAGCCTCCGGGTCACACCCAGAAAAATGGTGTTTCATTACATTCAATGCTGGGTTTTTTCTATCTTTTCCTCAGATGTGTTTGTGGCCAGCCCTTACTTGGATACCCATACATACTACAGAAAGGCTAAATTGGTTTTTAAAACTTCCCTCCCACAATCAAGCCTCAACAAGCCTATTGGTGTTGTTCAACTCTCCAGGTAAGTGAAACCTGGAGTGTGGTGGACCTTGTTTTGTCCATGATACCATATAATCCTCATTGCTGGGGACAGGAAGCCTGTACATAGTCTGGATGGATGGATGGTGAGGGGACTGGCTGAATGGATAGATGATGAGAGGACTGAATGCATGGATGGATGGTGGGGAACTGGATGGATGGTGGGGGAACTGGATGGATTTTGGGGGGGACAAGATGGATGGCAGGTGAGTGGGACATGGTGGCTGGTGGTGGGGAAGGGGACTGGAAAGAAAATCTTTTAGAAACACCAGCCCTAGAATCATGTAAGGAAGGAACACATGGAAGGCGAGTGGCTGGGCAGGTACTGGTGGATGGATGAGTATCGGGGCGGGCGGAACAGAATAAGTGGGTGGCAGATAGTAGACTAAGGAGGTGGGTGACAGGGCGAACACAGAGCAGGTGGATAGCAGGGCAGTCAGGAGACAGTAGATGGGCAGTTGAGTAGCAGGACCAGTCGTCAGTGGGTGGGTGGGTAGCAGTATCGATGGTAAGTGGATGGGTGAGTAACAGGACAGATGGTCAGGGGTGGATGGGTGGGTAGCAGGATGGGGGTGGTCAGGGTAGGTGGGTAGCAGGACGGGGGTGGTCAGGGTAGGTGGGTAGCAGGACGGGAGTGTTCAGGGTAGGTGGGTAGCAGGACGGGGGTGGTCAGGGTAGGTGGGTAGCAGGACGGGGGTGGTCAGGGTAGGTGGGTAGCAGGACGGGGGTGGTCAGGGTAGGTGGGTAGCAGGACGGGGGTGGTCAGGGTAGGTGGGTAGCAGGATGGGGTGGTCAGGGTAGGTGGGTAGCAGGACGGGGGTGGTCAGGGTAGGTGGGTAGCAGGACGGGGGTGGTCAGGGTAGGTGGGTAGCAGGACGGGGGTGGTCAGGGTAGGTGGGTAGCAGGATGGGGTGGTCAGGGTAGGTGGGTAGCAGGACGGGGGTGGTCAGGGTAGGTGGGTAGCAGGACGGGGGTGGTCAGGGTAGGTGGGTAGCAGGACGGGGGTGGTCAGGGTAGGTGGGTAGCAGGACGGGGGTGGTCAGGGTAGGTGGGTAGCAGGACGGGGGTGGTCAGGGTAGGTGGGTAGCGGGACGGGGGTGGTCAGGGTAAGTGGGTAGCAGGACGGGGGTGGTCAGGGTAGGTGGGTAGCAGGACGGGGGTGGTCAGGGTAGGTGGGTAGCAGGACGGGGGTGGTCAGGGTAGGTGGGTAGCAGGACGGGGGTGGTCAGGGTAGGTGGGTAGCAGGACGGGGGTGGTCAGGGTAGGTGGGTAGCAGGACGGGGGTGGTCAGGGTAGGTGGGTAGCAGGACGGGGGTGGTCAGGGTAGGTGGGTAGCAGGACGGGGGTGGTCAGGGTAGGTGGGTAGCAGGACGGGGGTGGTCAGGGTAGGTGGGTAGCAGGACGGGGGTGGTCAGGGTAGGTGGGTAGCAGGACGGGGGTGGTCAGGGTAGGTGGGTAGCAGGACGGGGGTGGTCAGGGTAGGTGGGTAGCAGGACGGGGGTGGTCAGGGTAGGGTGGGTAGCAGGACGAGGGTGGTCAGGGTGGGTGAGTAGCAGGACGGGGGTGGTCAGGGTAGGTGGGTAGCAGGACGGGGATGGTCAGGGTAGGTGGGTAGCAGGACGAGGGTGGTCAGGGTGGATGAGTGGACCAGCTTCTGGCTAGGACTAACGCAGGAGCTGGTCACCCCAGGTCCCTCCCCGAGACCTCCCCATCCCCCACACAGGTCCTTCCTGCTACATCTATCTCCTCATCCCCCACACTGCCCTCCCCCCCAGCTGTACCTCTCCCAGCCATATGGACGGTATTAATACGGTGGGCTTCCTTGCTACTAGCTGATAGATCGGGAAGCAGACTCTGAGCGCCTGACATTAATCTTATTGTTTGTTAACACTCTGACTGGTTGCGACTGTGAATGCCTGATTGACTGTGAGTGCTCAACTGGTTGCTACCACAACTGTGAATGTCTTTGGTTATGACTGCCTGTGACTGGTCTTGACTGTGAATGCTTGTCTGCCATGTTGTGACTGACTGGCTGCCACATACCAAAGGCAGTGAAATGTGTGAAGGGAAAACCTGGAACCAGTGATGCAGATATGAATGCGCTTAAGGTGTGCACGGGACGGTCTCACCAACACTGCTCCTCCCTCCTCACTGTCTCCCATACGCCAACAAGTGTCCTCAGTAAAGGAAAAGTACAGATAAATGTTCACTTATTTACGGTTTATATTTATACCTGATTGTTTTGTGTACGAAAATATGAGTAGTATTCTGTATAAAATGTTCTTTTAAGTTAATCCATTACACACTCAAAAATATTAATTCAATTTACATTATTTCTTATGGGAAAATTAGTTTCGAGTTATAAATTTTTGAGATAGGACCTGTCTTTGGGAAGGGATTAAATTTGTAAATGGCGGTACTACTGTAGTTTGCATTAAAAAAAATGTGTACAAAGAAAATAAGAGTAATGTACAATTTTAGGGACAGGTGTTATTCGTACAGTACAACCTCGATTTAACGCACTATATGGGACCAACCCCAGTGCGTTGGAGCGTTGGATTCTTTGCAATAGGTGACCTTCAGGCAGCGTTTGTGTCAGTGTCTCTTTTTTCTCGTACACAATAAAAATGCATTATCATATTATGTACTGTACCTATATATTACTACTCCACTAAAAAATACTGTTACATTTGTTATTACCTCATTGTTGGAGTTATGTCCATCTTGAAGTCGCAAGGAGTTGTGAATGCTGTACAGTAAATATGTATTGTAGTGTATTATGCCGTTAGCACTGAGTTGTTTAAGTAGTTCTGCTGTATGTCGAGTACTACAATACACTTTATGAAAACTATTGTACACTAAAATTACTGCAACTTTAATTTTAACTCTATTTACACACTTAAATACTTATCTCTCTCATCTCATTTTTCTCTTGTAATGTATCTTTTATTTATCAATTCTGATTGAAATTACCTACTTAAAATTATCTGCTAGATTAAGGACCTGCCCGAAACGCTGCGCGTACTAGTGGCTTTACAAGAATGTAAATACTGTACTATCCAATGTATTCTCTCAAACCCAATGTACCTTCTTGTATATACAGTATATAAATAAAAATAAAATAAAATAAAATAAATTTAATACAGTACTTGTTCTAACTGTTCACGTTACTGTCGGGGTTTCGTCAGTAAGTAACCATACTTAGAATCCTGGCAAGGTCGCCAATGTCGGAGTTTCGTCAGTAATTAACCGTACTTAGAATCCTGGCAGGGTCGCCAATGTCGGGGATTCGCTTAAATCAGTAAGTAAGTAAATAACCATTCTTGATATCCTGTCAGTATCGACAATGTCGGGGTTTCTCTACCTCTCACCAGCCACTACCAAGTACTAGTAGTGGTAACTGTTACTTACTGTAGCCCTGCGGGTCTTCACTCCATCCTCGAGGTGCCACTGTTCACCTGGAGAGTTTCCCAGTCAATCTCCAGCTGGCCTCCTAGCCAAAGACGAGTGGGAACACGATCTACTCTCTTGATCATGTGCCCGCCCCGACAGAGGGCTCTACTGCTAACTGAAAGGTCGCCAACTGGTGTTTCCCGTGTCCAGTAACACGTCAGTGGTATCGTGGGATTGTGGTAATAGTGTCAAGAGCACACTAAATAAATCTGGTATCAGGTAGGTATGTGTGTCTATCACTCACTCTTTCAATGGACTCTGTAGCAACAAGCAATGGAGGGATAATGCAAACGCAAAGGTAGTTTTGTATTTTACTTAAAATATTAAAGTATTATCTCTATATATCAACAAGAAGGCGATGAAATACCTGGCAGCGGAATACTCCCCTCTTCATAAACTGGAGCGCAACCAGACGGCAACACTCCCCCTCCTGTCATTCACAGCTGCCACGCCCTCTCGCTGTATGGTCTCTCTCTGTACTTGTTTCCCTGGCGTTAAGCGCCTATTTCTTTCAATTCACAGCAAACACGATTCTGGCAATCAACACAATAACATGCTATAATGGCATTAAACGCAATGATCACTGCACTGGCCTTGAGCTCAATAATTCATTTCAATGGCGATTAACACAGTAGCTCACAGTAATGCATTAAACACCGTATATCACAGTAATGGTAATAAATGCAATAAGTCACTGCACTGGCCTTAAATACCGTAAGTCTCTTCAATGGCAATAACACAGCAAATCACTGTACACATGAATATGTTATTCAATACTCCAGCATATATATAGATCACTTCATCAATATTAGCAATAATGAGTCAATACGGGGCACACAGCCTTATACTAATAAATGGTACATTTATACATATATATATTCTCTGACACAAACTTATAGTATTAATGTCACATGAGTATAAATGTCCTTGACACAGCAGACTCTTCGATAAATCGCAGGTGCACTCACACACCACATATATATTCCATGAGAGCTCTCTCTTCACAACTGTGCCTTACTATGACATAGACATTGGTGAGCCCTGCTCACGACATAGAAGATACTCTGGCTAAAATAGCTGACTAAAGGGGAATGGGAGGGAAATCTAAATTACCTACTTCCACCTCACTGATGTGGACTCGCCCTTTGTTGAGAGTTGGATTGAAGCTCCTGGCCCTGGCTCTCGACTCGTTGTAGGGAACTCCCCCACACACACACACTGATGCTCTCTCCAGGAACCTCTTCAACACCTCAAAAAAACGCGTCTTCACTGTGCTCTATCCTCTGCAGGCCCGTGCTCCTCCACAACTTCCTGAAGGGTTGGAGTCAGTCTCCTGGCCGTCGACTTCTCCTCACAACTACGGCTGCAGTCATCCTGATTCCCAGCTAGTTCCGTTCTTCTACTGACTCTCAGTGGATTGGCCCAGCCGCTACGTCGTCACTAAACGGGTGAACTTGCACAGACGTCCCATACGTCACGGCACAGACTTCACTTCTTGCAAAGCCTGTCACTGGAGCACTTGCTGCTCAATTCTCGTCGATTCCTTCTTCGGTCCATCACATGGAATAAAGGAAGACCTCACAAGGTGCTTGCAGACTACTGGGTGACGCGTAAAATCCACCGGAACGGGGCAAAACTGTCAGACTGACAGGTCCCCCTCTCGCATGTCCGACCTCCTCGACGTGTCGTGTCAAACTGCTGGCGCCACCGGGGCGCGATGTCCGGACCCCCTTGCTCTCGTGACGTCATACTTGCCAGGGGTGTTTCTCATTGACTCCCTGTGCCACGTCACTGTTCCTGACCAATCTGGTGCCACTGACGTCATACTGTTTTGGCGGTAAAACGGAGGGGCCGGCGCTCCACGCTCCCACACGTCAAATTGTTCCCCGGAACGTAGAGGACGTTCGGGAAAAGTGGATATGACTCTTACAGCTGGCGTGGGAGAAATATAAAGGGGGGAACACCGTCACAGTTACACACAATGTTTTTAGAAGTTTGCATCAGTTTTGCTGGTGCTTGCTGCTGCTGTGGCTTCAACTGCTGCTGAGCTGGTGCTGGCTGCTGTTGTACCAGTGCTGGGTATGGCTGTGATCGTGCTGGGTACGACTGTGCTCGTGCTGGGTTCGGCTGTTCTCTTGCTGGGTACGGCTGTGCTCGTGCTGGTTGATTTTCAGCTACTAGTTCTTGCAAAATATTGCTTCATTTTTGGCATTAATAAGGCACTATTAGTAAGCCCTTGAGACATTTTGTTGTACTGTATAACAATACAGCTGTTGTAAAAAAATGGTAAATTCCACGATTATTCTTCCACCGGTGGATAAATACTGTACGTCAATCGCAGACAAAGCTAAGGGCACTGGGTGCATACTGTACGAACGCAAACTAGGTCTATACATACAACCTACAGTAGACTGGTGTTTAACCCTTAAAGTGCGCATCACTTCATATGAAGTGTAAATCGTTTTACCAGTCAACTGCGCTTCACTTCATATGAAGTGTATGGGTACCGCGCACGATTTGAATGGCCCGCGGTGTAGCTGGGGGTCCCATACGCTGCCCAGGGGCTCTAGTAAACAGCGGCCATTTTGAAAAAAAATCCAGCTCACGCTCCGATGGTATGGGAGGCCTCAGTTTAGCGAGAGTCACCATGGCGAGCGCACGGTCAAACGCCTCACGGGCACGCACCACTCAGTCCCTCACCCCAGAGCAAATAGCCCACGAATTATTCTCTGAAGGTGAAGAAAGTGTGTTTGACGATTCAGACAACGATGAGGATTATACACAGTTGTCGGGAGATAGTAGCAGCAGCAGTGAAAGTGAGAATGACCGCCATGCCATGGCGAGGCCTATACGCTCTCCCATGCCTCCTCGCCCATTTTCTACCCCAATTCTACCACGACCTCACAGTTCCTGTGGATATTTTCTGTTTGAGGGTGACGAGTCAGAGGGAGGTGACTCCTTTTCTGGGTTTAGTGACTCAGATCAAAGTTTTATTGAGCCTGTGGCTGGTACCAGTGGTGTAACTGGGCGAGAAATTGTCGCGTCAGCAGCATCTCGCCCAGCCAAGCGCCACCGCATGGCACCACATGAGGGACCAAGACCCTCGTGTTCACGTGCACCCACCTCACGTGCACGTAGCCGCCGTGCTTATCGCAGACGGTATTCAGCTCCTGGTCGCCGGTATGCATCGCTTCCTCGCCGTCTTTCCTCTGCATCTCGCAGGACGCCTGGTGTACTTGAGTGGAGTGATGGTGACGATTTTATTCCTAATATTCCTCACTTTGACGATAAAGATGTAGGGATTACAAACCTTTTCCCTAATCAAGGTGAGGACATGGCTGAGATGGAATATTTTACAGCATTCTATGATGAACCACTCATGGAATACATTGTACACCAAACGAACCTGCATGCTGCTTACCTGATTGAGAGGGAAATCACAGAATTTTCACGACTGCAGCGTTGGAAAAATACCACAGTGGCGGAAATGTATGTGTTTTTGGCACTGTTTGTTGATGAAGCACTGTCACAAACATGCAATAAATGACTATTGGAGCAAGGACAAGACAATACCAACACCTTTATTCGGGAAATATATGTCACGAGACAGGTTTCAGATACTCCTCAGGTGTCTACATTTTGGAAGTGTTCAGGACCGAACACCTGATGATAGACTGTGGCGAGTGAGGCACTACATGAACGATGTTATTGGAAAATTCAGAGATTTTTACGTACCAGCACAGAAGCTGGTGGTTGATGAATCTCTCATACTTTTCAAGGGACGTGTTCCATTCAAACAGTACATTCCCTCAAAACGAAACCGATTTGGCCTGAAATTTTTTGTTCTTTGTGATTGTGAGACAGGATACGTGTTACACATGATTCTGTACTCGGCTAGTGATGTAGACATTCCCGGTAACGACGAACATGGATTCTCGGGGAGTGTAGTGAAGACCATCATGGCTCCGTGGATGAACAAGGGACACATTTTATACACAGATAATTACTATACAAGTCCCTTGCTAGCTCGGTTCTTGCTAGAAAATAGAACCGGATTGGTTGGTACAGTAAAGCCACAACGAAGGGAAATGCCTGTGTTTGACAACGACATTGCAGTTGGTGAGTGTCAGAGAAGGAAAAGTGATAACATTCTGTCAGTTCGGTGGAAAGACAAGAGAGAGGTGAACTTGTTGACAACAATTCATGATGGAACAATGGTGAACAGTGGGAAAGTGAGCCATAAAACAAACGCACCACTATATAAGCCAGACTGTGTTTTAGACTATAATATCAACATGCGGTTGATTGATAAATCAGACATGATGATTGGCACTGCAGAGTGTGTGCGGAAGACATGTAGGTGGACGAAAAAAGTGTTCTTCCATCTTGTGGACATGAGCATGCTGAACTGTTTCAACATGTACCTTGTGAGAACTGGACGTAAGCCCACTTTCCGTGACTTTGTATTTGATGCTGCAATACAGTTATTAGGAAAGTTTGCAAAAGATGTCCCAGGTAATCAGCGGCCCATCATAAACCCACTGTTGCAGCATGCTGGTACTCCACGCCTCGCTCACACTGAAGGCTTCCTAGCACACAAACTTAAGTATTTGCCACCTGGTGTGAAGCGTGCAATAGCCCAACGTGATTGCTTGGTGTGTAAAACAACGACACGTAGAGACAAGAAACGGAAGCTTGTGCAAACATGGTGTGAAACGTGTGGTATCCCATTATGTGCTGTCGACTGCTTCAATGACTACCACAGTCTAGAAATCTTCTAAGTGTGCTTCAAAGTGTGTATAGCGTGTGCGAGTGTGTAAATATGTAAACATATAAGCAGAACATATAATATAATAGACTGTAATGACATATTATATTGCCGTAATTGAAAACATTTGTGTGCGCCTGTGTATACTCAAATATGCAACAATTATTGATACAAAATATGTTCAAACAGTATTTGAAACACAATTAGTGAAAAAAAATTAGATAAAATGCGCTTAGACATTGTAAATAAATAGCGCGAAAATATATTTGTGGCAACTCTGGCTGTTTGAGGACCGCGCGCAACACCTTCCGGGCGTGTACTGCATGAGCGAACATGCAGATTGTGACGTCATCGCAGAGCTTCTCGGCTCTATTGCAACAAAAGTAAGTACAATAGAATTTTTTTTTTATTTTTCCCGTGATCAGTGAACAGAACTTAACAGATTAGCAAGAAAATTTTTTTTTTTTTTTTTTTCAAAATGACATGCGCCTGTGTGGATAGCAGGATATTAGACCCCGAGCATGTTAAGGGTTAAGCTAGATCCAATAACATAAATTTCTCTCAAATATTTGATTTACATCAAATTATATATTTTTGGGTTATATATTTAGTTTAGCAATATTATTATGATAATAAGAGCTATAAAAAATACTTATTTTAGAAATGATTTATTAATTTTATTATTTCGAAGCCGTAGGTCACTGAACTGTGGCGATGAAATCGAACAAAACACGCATAGTGTAGCGTGGACGTGGATTAGACCCATCCACCTGCGCTGGAGTTGTGCCGCCAATAACATGAATAATTTCTCAAATAGCAGATATCTATCATATTACAGTATATTTTTGGTTTTATTTAGTTTAGTTTAATTAGGATAATAAAGAGTTATTAAAACACCAGTTTTACAAATGATATATTACCCACCGTGCTGCTCCGAGTTTGTGAAATTTCCCTTGTGCGCATGAAATAGTGTTCCCCAAAAATCTTTTTTCTTCGTAAAATGATAAATTCCCTTCCCTGAACATGTCTATGTAAAAATAAATATCAAATTCCACTTACTTTGGCTGTGGGGACGTGGACAAAGTGCGCTGTGACGTCATCAGGGCCTGGTCGCCCATGCATGAATCGCCCAGACACGGTCGCGCGGGCCATTCAAGCACCGGGTATTGCCACAAATGTATTGTTACGGACCCGAGCCCAGCGTCCTAGCACGGAGCAGTGACGACCGCGCCATCTGTGGGTCAGCTCCCGAAACCCCCTCCAAATGGACGACGCCATCTAGTGAGGACGGGATATACCGGCCACAGGGGCTGGATTCCCGCCTTAATCAGCTCGTGACATATCCGCTGCTGACCTCTGGTGAGGTGGCGCTTAGACAGCAACGCCATCTATGGAGTGGATAGGTGGACGTTTGTGTCTAAGCTGGTAAGTGAGGTGCCCTAGAGTGTAACTAGTACTGATGACGTGTCTCATTACAGAGTCGACCTGAGACTGCTGTAATGGACGTTGGATCAGTCTACCCAAGGCAGCCGTAGTATCTTCACGCATTTGCTGCAGAATCTGAGAGTCACCCCCCGGATGAACACTGTTGTTAGCCTGCCTGTGAAGTGGCAGAACCAGGGATTGTCGTACCCGGGGCTGACTGGCGGAGAAGACTAGCCACTGGGGTGTTGTGGTGAGGAGAGTGATCTGTGGAATCACACGAGGCTCCTGCCTAGGGCTCGCAACCATAGTATCGGTCGTGGAGTGGCCTACGCAGCGTAGCTGATTGGAACCTGCCAGCTACAGGCTGGATTTGTGGTTGAAGGCCTCCATGATGGTGCACCCAGTGGGACCGTGATTTGGCTGACCTGTGGCCGGGGTAGACTCGCTAGGAGAATCTAAGGATTCGTCGAGAGGCCACAAGAAGAGAACCAGGGCTACTCGTCTTGAGCACCGTTAAGCAGAGCATCCTGTGTCTTCAGAGGAAGACAATTCATTGTACATTATAGTGTTTATACCCCCCCCCCCCCCCGTGTGATAGATTATATATTTATTTATTGGTGATGGTAATTATATATTTACGTTTAGTGCCTTTGTCTCCCTTCCCCTTTAATTTACTTGCGTTATGGAACACACCCCTTGAAAGCCACTACTAACTTGGGGCCGGATGCCCTAACTCTAACAACATCAGAGAAAGAACCCAGTTGCGACCCCAGAGGGCCGTAACATATATTTTCAATTATTTGTTCTATGTATTTTTGATGCGGTTTTATTTTTTTTTATCTTATATGATGCATATTTGTGTCCTTAACAATATGTATACATAGTAGAACGTTCATAATTCTTTTTTCTACAAAGTGATAGGGGTAGGCAGGCCAGTAAAGTGGTACATAAAGGCAAACCAACAAAATCATTAGAGAAAGGGGGAGTGAAAAATAAGAAGAGGGGGAACAAGTTCCTCAAGATTGCATACACCAACATAGATGGAGTAAGATCAAAGATACTGGAGTTAAGTGATATAATACAGCTGCAGACACCAGACATTGTTGCACTCACGGAGACAAAACTTGAAGATGCTATTTTAAACGAGGTCATATTCCCAAGGGGCTACTCAATTTGGAGACGGGACAGAAAAATCAGGAAAGGCGGTGGCGTTGCTGTGCTGGTGAAAGAACACCTAAAGGTGAACGAAATAGTGACTGCCAATCCACAAGAAGTTGACATAATAGCACTAGAGATCTGCCATGAGGAGGATAAACTAATGATCATAAATGCATATAGTCCACCGCTAAGCAGCACATGGTCAAACGAGGAGCTAGATAGTAAACGAGAAGGTCTTATAACAATAATGAGAGAGATCATAGCGAGAGCGGATAACGATAGTTCACGACTGTTGATAGTCGGCGACTTCAACTTGAAATCCATAGACTGGGAAGCATGTGAAGCTAAAACAGAAGATTTCTGGACCTGTAAATTTGTAGACCTCATCCTGGGAACATTCTTGTATCAACATGTTAAACAAGCTACGAGGATGAGGGAAGGGGATGTTCCCTCCATGCTAGATTTGATATTTACCAGGAAGGAGGAAGAAATATTTGACATTCAGTACCTTCCTCCCTTGGGTAAAAGTGACCATGTCTTTTTGGGAATAAAGTATGCAATGCGTTATAATCTGGAAGAAAATATGACAGTCGAAAATATGATTACAATAATTGTAATCTGTGATAGAATGTGACAGTTTTCCACCACTCTGTGAACTCTGTCCCAACATCATAAGCTTGTGGACCACTTGTGGTCCACTTGTGTGTGATAGAATGTCATATGAGCGAATTATTAATTGTAATCTGTGATAAAATGGGAAAGTTTTCCACCAGTCTGTGAGTTCTGTCTCAACATCGTAAGCAAATCTGAACATCCTCCACTTCAGCGAACCATTGTTCGTCGAACGGGCTGAGTAAATCCAGCCTGAGAAGTGTGCGAGCTAGCTGGAGATCCGTTGAATCGAGGTTGTACTATACTAATAAAACCACTATTACAGTGTTTCAAGCAATATTTTCAATATCGGCTTGAATGTTTACATTCAAGTGGATTATATTATGCAGACCAATTGCAAATATTTTGTTATATCCATGCTTATATTCGCTTCCCTTTTGGGGGGAGGGCTCTCCTCAAAGGCTGCCTGTAGCAAACCAAGCAGCTAGCCTTGGGGAAACCACCGAGAGGATCTTCTAAAAAGAAGCATTTCATTACATTTAATACTGATTTTTGTTTTCTTTTCAGTCTAGAGATTGTGATTGCCGACACCTTCAATCATAGGATGGTAATGTTTGATGAGCATGGGGAATTCATCAAAACGTTTAACGTTGATGGTGGCCTCGACTCGCCATCAGCAGTAGTCCAACTTAGAGATGGCCGTATTGCTGTGAAAGACAACATCTGTATATACTTATTTGACTCTGATGGAAATTTTTTCTCTACAATTGGAAAGCAATACATGCGGCGGCCATATGGTGAGTTATGGTTGTTGTAATAGTACAGTATATGTATAATGTTTTTAATACATGTTCCTTTTTGAGTATATAGTGTCACCGAGTCAAGAACCCATTACTTTCACTATAGAGGAAAATTAGTAATTACCCAAGTATAATTACTTAGGTAATCATCACTTAGTGTTAGCTATGCTCGTAGTGTCCCATCTTCCCAGTGTACTGTCATATGACGCTTTGAAACTACTGACAGTTTTGGCCTACACCACTTTCTCGCTTAACTTCCTCAAGAAATATATATTAAAAAAATGTTTGGACAAGTGAATTTTCTTACATTTTTTCGGCAGCTTTGTTTAGTTAGTTTAAATTTGTGATCTCTTGTTCTTGATGTTTCAGGTCTCAGGAATGTGTGTTGTTAAATATGACCGAAAAGGTAAGATTAATAATTTTAACACGAATTTTCTCAATATTTCTTGTATTTTTCTTCACTGTCGGCGGTAATAAAAATATCAATTCTCCGAAATTCATTTTTTAATTGTCTGACGCCTGAACGTGTTTTGTAATTCGTATTACATTTTCAAAGAAATTTAAAAAAAAATTAAAAAATTACATCTTTGAAAATGTAATACGAATTACAAAACGCATTCAGGCGTCAGACAATTAAAAAATGAATTTAAGAGAATTTTTATTTTTTTACCACCGACAGTGAAGAAAAACATAAATATTGAGAAAATTCGTGTTAGAATTATTAATCTTACCGTTTCGGTCATATTCAACAACATATATGTATATATATATATATAATATAATATTTCACATAATTTGAAGGTTGTGTGTGGTCTATGTTCTCATATTCCAGATTCCATAATGTGGCATATATTCACACTAAATTCCAGTTGCCAAGTGGTTCTCTATACACTTTTGTCCAAGTCGTTTTGAAGAGCATTACAATCGTCTGTTTCTTATCTTCCCCTTTATCTTGGCATCATTAGAAAACATGTTCATATAATTTAATTCTGTATTTCATCTGGTAGGTTGTTTATGTAGACAATAAACATTACCGGTACAAGAACTGCACATGCGGTACTCCACTCGTGACATTCCTCCAGACCAATACATTGGCTCTGATTACTGCCCTCATTTTTCTGTCAGAAAATTTTTCATCCATGTTAGAAGCCTCCCTGTCACTCCTCGAACATTCCAGCTTCCAGAACAACATTTTATGTGGAACTGTCAAAAACCTTTTTTAGGTCCAGATAAATGCAGTTAACCCAACCATCTCTTTCCTGTAAAATCTCTGTGGCTCTATATTATAATAATAAATATTTATTCAGGTAAAAGTACAGTACATACAAGATGAGTTACAGAATGTTGGATTCTTAGATAGTTACAGTGGAACCTCGGCTAACGAATGCCTCATTTAAGAATTTTTCTGGTTACGAGCTCAATTTCTTCGTAAAATTTGATTAGATTTACGAGCTTTGCCTCGAGTTGCGAGTTTGTTGATACACATGTGAGTCGACTGAGCACATGGTTCCTTGTGGAACGGGCGACTGCGCCTCGGTTTAACAATGCCTCCCTCGTAGTGACGATCGCGCTTGAGTTCTTTTGTAAAGAATTTCATTGTTTTTCAGCTTTTTTGGTTTCTAAACATAAAAGTAATTATTATATACCATGTCATGGGTCCCAGAAAAATCAGTGGTAAGGTTCAATCAATAAAAACACATGTAAGGATGACCATAGAGGAAAAACAAGTTTTTATGGAAAGATTCTTAGCGAGACAAACAAGCAGTGGGCCAACATAACCAGGTCCTAATGGTATGCAGGCAAAACATAGAGTACCCCAGAAAAGTCCTCACTGCCTGATGTTATAATGGAAGGGGACTCCCCTTCCAAACACTAACACCTCTCCTCTTTCCATCCCCACCTCCTCACTATCTTCCATACGCCAACAAGTCATCAATAAAGGTAAGCTATAACTTGTACATACTATAGTACAAAATATTTGTGTTATGTATGAAATGTATGCAAAATGTAATTTTGAGAGTGTGGAACGGATTAATTCAATTTACATTACAGTATTTCTTATGGGAAAATTTGTTTCGGGTTACGAGCCGTCTCTTGGAACAGGTTAAATTCGTAAACGAAGGTACCACTGTAGTACATATTATGCCTAAAGCCACTAATACGCACGGCATTTTGGGCAAGATGTGGGGGGAAAACACTTAGACTAAAACTTAAAACTAATTGAGATCAAAGCATAAATGTAATTGAAAAAAAGAATGATAATGATTACATGATGGATGGAACATCAGAAATTGAAACAACAGAAGAAATAATTTTAACTAAATAAACTAAAGACTACAATGAATAAATCCAAAAGGGCCGTGATGAGGGTTCGAACCTATGTCCGGGATGATCGCAGACGCGCCTTAGTTAACTGCGCCACGACATGGTCAAAAGAATTGCAACCAAAGGTGCTACTGCCCTCACATGGATCCCGCAGCCTCTCTGATACAAACCAGGGTTTTACACAATTTACGGTTTGTGTCTCGGAGCGGCTGCGGGATCTGTGTGAGGGCCGTAACACTCCCTGTTGTAATTCTTTTGACCATGGCATGGAGCAGTCGACTAAGGCACGTCTGGGATCATCTCGGACGTAGGTTCGAACCCTCATCACGACCCTTGTGGATTTGTTCATTTGATGTATCATGCTATTGTGATTTGTGTGTGTACAAAAGACTACAGTTTTCTCCAAGTTTATACACGATGGATATCAGCAGTTAAACAAGTTGGTTAATAATCAATATTGTTAGAAAATAGCAAAACATAGGTTGACATTTAGGAGGTAAGGAGGTAAGGTTAGGTTACATAGTTTATTAGGAAGTACTTAATTTTTCTCTTAAACTCCCCCTCCCTCGCACATCGCACATCATAAAAATCTTTGAGAGAGTGCTAAGAAGTAAGATCACAAAATACATGGAATCACAGCATCTCCATAACCCCCGACAACATGGTTTCAGAACAGGGCGCTCTTGCGTGTCACAGTTGCTGGACCACTATGACATGGCGTTAGATGCCATGGAAGACAAACAAAATGCTGATGTAATTTACACAGATTTCAAAAAGCTTTTCAAAAATCAAAAAATCAAAATGTTTATTTAGGTAAGGTACATACATAAGAGATTTTACAAAGAGTGATGGATTTATAGTTAGGGCTAGTACATACAATGCCTAAAGTCACTATTACGCAAACCGTTTCGGGCATAATGTGACCATGGTGTTATTGCACATAAAATGCGTTCAAAAGGAATTACCGGAAAAATAGGCATATGGATCTACAATTTCCTAACTAACAGAACCCAATGTGTAATAGTCAACAAAATAAAATCCAGCCCATCAACCATGAAGAGCTCAGTCCCCCAGGATACTGTGCTTGCTCCAGTACTTTTTCTCATTCTCATATTGGACATAGACAAGGACACAACCTATAGTACTGTATCATCCTTGCAGATGACACTAGGATTTTCATGAGAGTAGACAACATGGAGGACACGGCAAACCTCCAATCAGATGTAGATCAGGTCTTTCTATGGGCTACGGAAAATAATATGGTGTTTAATTAACACTTTAAGGAGACCGCATTGTACATTTTCAGCGGGTTTTCTTATGCGGGTTCTGCCCCTGCGTCGTAAATAGCCGGGCGATCTAAAAAAAACATATAAAATCCAATTCTTATTCAATCGACTTTGGGTTTGTATGAAAATGTTTGCCATTAAATTTCCGTTTTCTCTAATAGGCACATGGCCTATTTGAGAAAACAGCATTGTATTGTAACTTAGAGGAGAGACTATTGAGTTGGTGACACAACGAGGGTAATCGCCCACTTCACACACTTTTGTGTGGGCCGCGATCATGATTCTAGATTTATATGCATATGTCTGTGTAGAGAATTTTATTGCGAGTTCAGTGATATAAAATTTAACGCTGTAGGACTAATTTGGTGCTGACAACAAACAAAAGAGTATGAACATTTTGTTGCTGTTTGGGCGTACGGCGAGTGATCTACGTTTTTATTTATTTTGTGGTGGAATAGCTAATGCTTTGGTTACATTTTATACATATGATCTTGTAGAGAATTTTATTGCCAACACATTGATACCAAAATGAAATACGTAGCTCGAGAATTGGTGTCAGGAGAGTGAAAAGATTACACACTGTTTGGTGTTTATGTTCAAGAGCCCAAAACGCCGCGCGCACAATGCGCAGTGTTTTTTTCACGGGGACTGCGCGCATTAAAGTGTTAATGAAGATAAGTTCCAGTTCATGCGCTATGGAAAAAATGAAAATATAAAAACAGAAACCACGTACAAAAACTCAGGCAAATCATAACATAGAACGAAAAGGCAATGTAAAGGATCTGGGTACTGTATACTCATGTTGGAAGTGTGTGTTACCTTTAAAGAACACAGTAAAGTAGCCGTCACAACTGCAAGAAAAATGACAGGTTGGATAACAAGAACTTTTCACACTAGAGATGCTGTACCGATGATGATACTTTTCAAGGCGCTAGTGCTTTCTAGAGTGGAGTACTGCTGCACAATGACAGCCCCTTTCAAAGCTGGAGAAATTGCTGACCTGGAGAGCGTGCAGAGATCCTTTACTGCTAGAATCCACTTGGTAAAACATCTAAACTACTGGGACCGACTAAAGAGCCTAAATCTGTATTACCTTGAGCGCTGGCAGGAGAGACATAATAATTGACACATGGAAAATAATAGAGGGGCTGGTCCCAAACCTGCACACAGAAATAACACCACATGAGACCAGGAGGCATGGCAGGATGTGCAGAATACCCCCGTTGAAAAGCAGAGGTGCAACAGGTACTCTGAGAGAGAACTATCAACATTAGAGGCCCGAGACTGTTCAACACGCTTCCACTACACATAAGAGGCATAACTGGCCAACCCCTCAGTGTTCAAGAGAGAACTGGATAAACACCTCCAAAGGATACCTGATCAACCAGGCTGTGATTTGTACGTCAGGTTGCGAGCAGCTGTGTCCAACAGCCTGGTTGATCAGTCCAGCAACCAGGAGGCCTGGTCGACAACCGGGCTGCGGGGACGCTAAGCCCCGGAAGCACCACAAGGTAACCCTTTCCAGCCTGTTGCCGTCGTGAGGGAGGCTTGGTGAGCTGCTGCCAGAGTGTTTGTTGCTTCATGGGATAGTCCTCTGTCCTTTTGAAGCTTTATGCTCCTGCTGCCATCTTCACAAATTGTGCTGAACACCTTTTCCTCTTCCTTATGTTTCATCCCTCCCCCCCTTCTTGTTTCTGATTATTTCCAGCTGACTTTTTGTCATTCATTATTCTTTCAGATGTCTTCTTCTGTTTTGATGCCGAGTGTTTGGAGAGGCACACTCGCTCACCCGTAGAACTGTGGTACCTGATGTTGTCAAGCGAGGGAATGCTTTTATTGACAATCTTTGCCTATATTGCTGAGCCTAATTTCGACGGACTGATAGTTCTTAAGGTGGTGATTGCAGGGTGGGTATACAAGGTGGGTATACATGTTCATCGTATACCCACAATGCACCAGGGGGGGGGAGGGGGCCTCTTGTTGGGTGTCCTATCCTTCAATTGTGGTTCCATGGTGGGTATGGAGACTTATTCGTGGATGAATTTTTCTGTTCGTTTTTATGCCCTTTTCTAACCCTCCTTTACATTCTCAAACTCGTGTGGTAGGCGACCAGGCCCCCCCGAGTCAGACTGTTCTGGAAGGCCGGGCTCTCTAGCCCCTGCTACATTTGGGCCCTGACCATGCTACCTCTGACTCTTCCAACTGACACAGACTACTACTCTCTTACCTCTGTGGTGGGGTTGAGCCCAAAGCCTCCAGTGGTGACCTCATCAACTGGCGTGGCTCGGTCTCTCGTTGTCCCAACTGTACCTTTTACCCTCCCCCCCCCTTCTCTTCCCAGATGTGCTCGGCACCGTCACCGCACTCGCACGTGCAGGATTCCTTCCCAAACTCCTTTCCAAGCTTTGTTTGGTCATGCTATATTGACTAAGCATTTTGATTTTAGTCATGTTGACCCTACTCGTCCTGATGATTTAGTCCTCCATAAGCACCATGTTGATTCAGTGGATACATTTGTCATCTTTAACCCCCACCTGTGCTGTTGCAGCTCATTTTCAGGTAGTGGCTGATTGAAAATTGAAAAAAGAATGATAATTACATGATGGATGGAATAGCAGAAGTGAAACAATGAAACTTGGCTTCATTGTTCTGCATCGGGAAGACCCCCCTGTTCAGATTTCCCAAAATGCCTGGTTGAATGCCAGCATTGGCACAGATCTTCTCCTGCACCATGTTGCGACATGTGACAGGGAACTTGAAGACTGCCACGAGATATTAAGTATATCCTTGAGGCCCAAGGCCATTCTATCCTTCAGATCGATACCCCTCACTCGACCTCTTCGTGTTGTGAAGGTCACGTTTGATAGTAGGTCCCTTCCATCTTCCATAATTCTTATTGGTACCAGATGTTCTGTCCAGGAGTACATTCCCCTCTCCTCGCCTCTGCAGCAGGTGCTAGAGATTGGGCATGGTCCCTTCCGGTGCACAAGTAATGTGTGTGTCTGTGTGTGTAATTACCTAAGTGTAGTTACAGGATGAGAGCTACGCTCGTGGTGTCCCGTCTTCCCAGCACTCTGTCATATAACGCTTTGAAACTACTGACGGTCTTGGCCTCCACCACCTTCTCCCCTAACTTGTTCCAACCGTCTACCACTCTGTTTGCGAAAGTGAATTTTCTTATATTTCTTCGGCATCTGTGTTTAGCTAGTTTATATCTATGACCTCTTGTTCTTAAAGTTCCAGGTCTCAGGAAATCTTCCCTATCGATTTTATCAATTCCTGTTACTATTTTGTATGATAGTGATCATATCACCTCTTTTTCTTCTGTCTTCTAGTTTTGGCATATTTAACCCTCAAACCGCTAGGGGCCCAAATGGAATTCACACCCACAGGCGCAACAAAAAAAAAAATCCAAAAAATTCTTTCATCTTATAGAAGTGTTCATTTTTGTTCCCTGATCACGGAAAAAATAACAAAAAAATCGTAGGTGGCATATTTTAGCTGCAATAGGGTAGGGAAGTGTGGCAAAAAAGGGGCGTTGGCAGAGCCTTCGCCAGACGAGGTCTACTCCGCCCGAGCTGTCAGACGGCAGTTGCCACAAATATATTATTACTTAATTATTTCAATGTCTCTGATTTTTTCTTAGTTTTTTTGCAGTAATATTATTCCATACAGTGAATTGTGGTATATTTATATTATAAAATGTGTGAACCATCGCTGTACTCAAAATTATGGTGTGCATATTAGTGATTCAATTATTATGTTCATAAAACAATAAACAAATAGTTTTGCTGTTGTTACACTATATACACAGGTTATATATAAGTATCTGCATGTTTTGTACACCATAACGAACTACTAAGTTGGTCTTGTGAGTCAAAAAGCAACGAGGAGTGACCGCCAAACACCAGCGAGCCACTCACTGCCACTCCCTCCCTCAACACCACCTCACTCACCCTCATTTACCTCCCACAATACTCTTTCTGTATTTATTCATTATACACAGACGTTATATATACGTATTTACATGTTTTGTTCACCATAACTGTACATCTAAGCTTGTATGGTGAGTAAAGTCCATAAGACGTAGCTACTCACACAGTCAGCTGATCGGCGGCCGCCCTCAAGGCCAGACGCACTAATATTTGTCCTCCAACAATATTGTTTGTGGTGTTATTACGCTATATACACACATTATATATAAGTATATACCTGTTTTATTCACCATACCTGAACAAATAAGCTGGTATGGTGCCCAAAGACCATAATGGCCACCAGTAAACAACATGCCAATTCGTGCAGACGACGCTCCTCCCTCATCAAAATGGCGGCTCCCAACCTACTCCTCTCACTGTTATCTCACACTATACACACGCTATATATAAGTATCTACATTTGTGTTCACCATGGCGAACCACTAAGCTGGTATGGTGAGTGCAGTCAATAAATGGTGACCACACACAGTCAGAAAACGACGCCACAACCCTCCCTCCCACAGCATTACTCCTTCCTCCATGGAGCACAGCGCTAAATATCACCACAATCCTGCTATTATCAGAATCCTGGTCAGTTTTATCACAGTCAGGGGGCTTCAATAATACTATCACTGCTAAATAATAGCAGTATCATTTATATTATGGTATTTGTAGGCGATGCTGTGGTCACAAGCTGAACAGCGGTGCTGTGAGCTCGTGCTGCGTGCGCCAGCCTTGGTGGCTTGCTCAATACTGACGCTGTAACACCCAAGAATGTTGGCCTGGATTTTTTTTCAAGGTGGCATCTGGCAACTATTGGTCGTGGCTGTACTATAGCTGCCCCTATCCCAGGCGGGGCGTTTAAATTATAGCGCTAGACACGAAATCATATATAAATGATGTGCGCGGTTTTGGTTTTGTCACTGATATCATTTATATATGATATGCGCGGTTTGAGGGTTAATGCATCTAACCTCTCCTCGTAGCTCTTGCCCTTCAGTTCTGGGAGCCACTTAGTAGCATGTCTTTGCACCTTTTCCAGTTTGTTGATGTGCTTCTTAAGATATGGGCACCACACAACCGCTGCATATTCTAGCTTTGGCCTAACAAGAGTCGTGAACAATTTCTTCAGTATATCGCCATCCATGTATTTAAAAGCAATTCTGAAGTTAGAAAGCGTGGCATAGGCTCCTCGCACAATGTTCTTTATGTAGTCCTTAGGTGATAGTTTTCTATCTAGAACCACCCCTAGATCTCATTCTTTATCAGAATTCTTTAAAGATTTCTCACATAATATATAGGTTGCATGGGGTTATCTCTTGTTCTCCTATCCCACATTCCATAACATGGCATTTATTAACATTAAATTCCATTTGCCAAGTGGTGCTCCATATACTTATTTTGTCCAGGTCATCTTGAAGGGCATGACAATCATCTAAGTTTCTTATCCTTCCTATTATCTTAGCATCATCAGCAAACGTGTTCATATAATTCTGTATACCAACTGGTAGATCATTTATGTAGACACTAAACATCACTGGTGCAAGAACTGAACCCTGTGGTACTCCACTTGTGACATTTCTCCAGTCCAATACATTGCCTCTGATCACAGCCTTCATTTTTCTATCAGTCAGAAAAATTTTCATCCATGTTAGAAGCGTACCTGTCAATCCTCCGATATTTTCCAGTTTCCAGAACAACCTCTTATGTGGAACTCTGTCGAAAGCCTTTTTTAGGTCCAGATAAATGCAGTCAGCCCAACCATCTATTTCCTGTAATATCTCTGTTGCTCGATCATAGAAACTGAGTAAATTCGATACACAGGATCTTCCAGATCGAAAACCATACTGTCTGTCTGATATTATATCATTTCTCTCCAGGTGTTCTACCCATTTAGTTTTAAATATTTTTTCCAATATTTTGACTATTACACTTGTCAATGATGCCGGTCTATAATTAAGGGGGTCTTCCCTGCTTCCACTTTTGTAGATTGGAACTATGTTAGCCTTTTTCCACACATCAGCTACAACTCCTGTAAACAGGGATGCCTGAAAAATCAGTTGAAGAGGAATGCTGAGCTCAGGTGCACATTCTCTCAGAAGCCTTGGTGAAACTCCATCTGGACCAACTGCTTTGTTCTTATTTAGCTCCTTGAGCATTTTTTCCACTTCGTCTCTAGACACCTCTATGTGCTCTATGTTGTTCTCTGGAATTCTTATTGTATCTGGTTCCCTGAAGATTTCATTTTGTGCAAACACACTTTGGAACTTTTCGTTTAATGTTTCACACATTTCCTTTTCATTTTCCGTGAATCTATTTCCCATTTTCAACCTCTGAATATTATCCTTTACCTGCAATTTGTTGTTTATGAATTTATAGAATAGACCTGGTTCTGTTTTACATTTGTCTGCAATCTCTTTTTCAAAATTCTTTCTGCCTCTCTCCTCACTGCCGTGTAGTTGTTTCTTGCATCTTTGTATTGCTGGTATGTTTGGGGGTTTGGCCTCTTCCTGTATTGATTCCGTTTTTGTCTTTTGGTCTTTGGCCCTCTTGCACTTTCTGTTGAACCAATCCTGTTTCCTAGTTCTGCATCTCTGTTTTGGTATAAATTTTTTTGTGCCTTTATCATATATTTCACAAAACTTGACATACATCTCATTCACTTCCTTGCCTAGCAACAAGTCTGTCCAATTATACTCACTAAAAAATTTTCTAAGGTTGCCATAATGTCCTCTCCTAAAGTCAGGTTTTTCAATTGCATCAACCTTCATATTCCAGATTATAATGCATTGCATACTTTATTCCCAGAAAGACATTGTCACTTTTACCCAAGGGAGGAAGGTACTGAATGTCATATATTTCTTCCTCCTTCCTAGTAAATATCAAATCTAGCATGCAGGGAACGTCCCCGATACAAGTGGTGTTCCTTGCATGCACTCCAGTTCACCCAGTCCACTGTTACAGATATTCGGGTGCAGGCAGTTTCCACGTTGCATGCGATATTTCGGTTGCTGCAACGCGCTCAGTTGGTTGCCTTTCCGGATGCCCCACGTCTGCTCCGTTTGGGTTATTGGGACCCGCACTTGGGGGTGCTAGTCGCATAGACTTTAGTTTCATCTGCACCCCCTTGTTGTTCCCCTGCTGTAGTTCATCCTGCTCCCGGCTCTCACACGTCTGAGAATTCTGGAGTCCGGGCTGGGTTTTCTTGGTGGTGAGAATTGGGCAGCCTTGGGGACTGCCCCTTCCGGATCGGTAGTGGAGGCATTCGAGCCTGTTCCTCCTGCCAGAGCTTTCGGGTCATGCTAGCGGACCCCCCCCCCCCTTCATCCCTGCTTTTCCAGTGGACTCCCTTTTCTCCAGAAGTTTGGAGGACGGCTCGGCCCCGGGTCTGTCATGTTCACAGAAAATGGTACCATCCGTTTTCTATGTGTGGCGCAGCAGACGCCAGAGAAGGAAAACAAAGCGTACAGGACGCCCGCCAAGCTTGGAAGCAGCTAGTCATGTAATTGTGTATATACGTATTAAAGTCAGTAACCAAGTCATGACTTTACATCAACCCTACAACCAAGACTTCCTCAGTAACACACAAACACCACAGGGTCCTGATGTTTTTACCCCTCCTAAAGTTTTGAAATGCCTTTTCCTTGCTCACGATTCTTCACACTCCAGCTCCGTCTACACAGATGGGTCTAAGTCTGCTAGTGGTATAGGCTACTCCTTTATATTTTATGACTGCACCTGTGTGTGTTGCCTGCCTCCAGAGACTAGCATCTTCACGGCAGAACTTTATGCAATTTTATATGCTCTTCGCCAACTGCTTTCTCTCTGTAATTTTGTTGTTGTATTTGACTCTTGCAGTCCTCTCATGGTTCTGGAGTCCTTTAATCTTGTCCATCCTGTGGTCATCGAAATTCAATAATGGCTGTTTATTTTCAGCAGATTCAAGGGTCAAGTTTTGTTGAGTTCCCAGCCAATTTGGTGTTTCCTTAAATGAGCGTGTGGATGCTGCCGCAAAGGAGGCAATCCGCACTTGTCCTATTTCCCATAAATGTGTACCTAATTTCGACTTTTACCCAGTATGTATTCCTCAATCTGTGTGTGTTGGCAGGATCACTGGTCTTTTGTTACTAGTATCAAGTTGCATGCTCTTAAGGGTAGTGTGTCCCCATGACCTTCTACCAATGTATCCGGCAGTGAGAAACGGCTCTGCCGAGGTTACATATTGACCATACCCGTTTAACTCGGGCAAATAGGGATCAGGGCGACGCTCCATTATTGTCCACTAGCATCGTCCTTTTTATGGTCGTGCATATCCTTGTTGAATGTACTGATTTCCAGGATGTGCGTGTGTCTTGCTTCCTGACTGTCCCTTGATAGAATCCTTGGTGAATTGGATACCTTTGATGTTGTTCACCTTATGCACTTTTGTTCTTATATTGGCATCCTTGGTGATATTTAGCGCCTTTTGAATGTCTCGCATATTTGATGGTGCTATATAGCCTCCCTAGATTTGTGCCTTCTTTTGATGATTACTTACTTGAATTGTTAAAAGAAATTTATCAAATGATACCAATACTGTATTGATAAATCAGTACTCTATTTTCATCAGATGAGTAGATATTTTGTGAGTAACAAAGCACTGAAAACAAAGGCTCTTGGTTTCATGGTGCCAACAATGTCTCCTGTAGCACTGCTCAGTATATAATAGAGACTGTGGAAGTAAGTCCACCCAGCTGTTTAAGATCTCTGGTTAATTTTTAGGTTTGCTACAGAAATGTATTATTAACAATTTTCAGATTCTGGGAATTCTTGGATTTAATTTATTTTGGATATTCAATTGTTCCAGGGGGTGTGAGACTGTGTATTGTGCACCAATGATGGCAGTTGCATTATAGTGTGGGCACATTAGAGAAAGTAGGCAGAATTGCAAGATGTATTTTGTATGTGGAAATGGATGTAAATGAGTGTTCATACAATTTTCTGCAGGTCTTGCAGTGGATGATGAGGGTAATCTCTTGACTTTTGAAGCACATTCTCAAGGCTTTATAGTACTCCTGACGATATGCCCACAAAAGGGGATTATAACTTCCAAAGTAAAGGTCCACTTAAATATTGACCCTCTGCGTTTGGCATTCAGCAAGCCTCGCTTTATGACGTGGTATAAGAAAGACAAAGTATTGGTTGTAGATTTAGGTATGTATATACAAACAAGTCATTTTATTAAAAGCCATGTTTATTTTATTGTTTTGTCAAATTTTTCTTTTGTGAATAAATAACTTGGATATACATGGAGAATAAATAATGTGAACATAAAGAATTGAAAATAAATATATACAGTACTGTATATATGATGTACAATACACTATAGAAAAGTAGCAACAGTAGTATATTTAAAAAAAAAAAAAAATTATATTGTTATATTTAAAGACTGGAGATGTTATTTATTGCCATCAATATTTTGAATTTATTCTAGTCTTTTTCATTTAGGGCTAAACCGTGTGTATGTAATTAACTTCAAAAGTGGAATGGTACTTTACGAGTTTGGACAAAATGGCTGTGGTGATGGACAGTTTTCAGATCCTGCCGGAATATCCTGTGATTCATTAGGGAATGTATACATAGCAGACAGCAAGAATCATAGAATACAGGTATGTATGATGTATTGAGTGCTCTCAGTAGCCAACTGTGTGAAGAACAATCCTAACCCTAGGTTGTTGGCCCCACTTCCCCCATCCCTATTTTGTGCTTTCTCCCTGAATTGGTACATTAGCAAGTTCCATTATACTATTACTATCAGATTTATTTTTCATGTCTTCCCCTCTCATAACCATTGTTTAAGTTAATTTCTCCATGATTGAAATATTTTACTTGTAGCTTTGCTCTTCATGAATGTTTGTCACACCTTCGATATTTATGTAAGTTTTACAGTCTCATATTTGTCTTAATAATATTTAATTTAGGAAAAGTACATACATAGATGCAGAGTAACAAACATACTGTTGGATTTATAGATAGAGCTAATACATACAATACCAAAAGCCACTATATATATAATATGCATAGTGTTTCAGGCAAACTTGGTCTCCTGTGATTCATTGTAGAGTTATAAATCAGTGGCACAACCACTTTATCCTTCCACTGAAAACCATATTCTACACTGTATTTGCAGGCAGATGACTCATGGTTTTTAGACCACACTAGTTTGAATAAACACTTTTAATAAAGTTACAATTGTTGAGTTGCATCTTGGGAAAGGGCAGTTGTTGCTTAGGGATGGACCTTGATAAGCCTAAGGTAAGGTAATTATCAGAAAGCACTAAGCCATTCCAGCTATATAGCACTTTGAAAGGGTAAGGATTTAGGATAGAATAGAGAAAAAGGAATGGTGCCCAAACACTTTATTATTTATTTATAATGTTTAGTCAAAGTTAAAGTTTAATAAACTAAGTTTTATTCACTTTTATATGGTGTTTAAGTATTTGTTCAATTTGTAACATTTACATGAATCTCTTTAAAAAAAGTCAGTATGTGGTTGGAAGTCTCCAACAAATTGATAAAAGATATTTAATACACAATTTTTTTTTCTAGGTATTTGATTCAAGTTTGAACTTCACTTGTGTTCTGCTCACTGACAGTAAACTGGTACGACCATCGGGTATCTTCATCTCACCTAATGATGATCTCTTTGTTATCAACTATCGGGAAGACTCCATTGCAAAGTTTAGCCTCACCTCTAAGGCATCTGGCAGGTACCAACAACCAAGGGTTTATTCAGTATTTGTTTTATTCTTTTGGATGAGTGTAGTGGGAATAGAGCCACATTCCATTCCATTTTATGTACAGAGAAGTTTGTAACTTTTACATGTATTATGGTTTTAGATTCCTAACAGATCATTATGGTTTTAGATTCCTAACAGATCACCATAGTATACAAAAAAAATCACAATAGCATTACTAACAACATTTAATTTCCCTTGGATCAACCTTTATCAGTTATCAAGTGACTCCTATAGTAGTACCTCGTTTGATCCTGTAGGGACAAAGAGAGAAAAATGCCGGCTCTTTCTTATCCCGTTCATATGTCGCAAAAGTCAAACGATGCTACAAAAAAAAATCAATTTATTTTTAAGGTGCTTAAAGAAAATCTCATCTGATTTTTTTTTTTTTTTTATTGACAGGATGCAATCTGTTGACATGTGATCTTTGGTATAAAGTGGGACCATAGAATCAATGGTTCCTGGAAAGAAGCTGATAATGTAAGGTTCCTCAACCATAGGTATGCATAAGTATTTAGTGCAAACTTCAGACATGTACAGTACTATAAAAACATTCCACTGGCAAGAGTATTAATTAGCAAGAAATTTTACTTTCAAAGTTGATTCAGTTCCATAAATATATTTTTGTTAGATTATATAGTTAGAGGTGGCAGTATATTTTTGTATCAAACCATTATCTTTCCACTTTGAGCTTTATCACTTTGTGTAAAGTTGTAAATAACAAATGCATTCAATAAATTTGTCCATGCATAATGTAGTTTTCTTTTTCAACAATATCAGTCCATAATTACATCTATATACAGTACTGTATACTGTATATTATTTATAATTTTATATACACATGAATACTTATACTGTACAGTACCATATATACTGTACGTGAAATTTGCATTCAAGTATATACAACTCCTCACTCCCTAATTAAAAAACTGTCCAACCTACCCATTAAACAAAGAGACATCTAAAAATACTTAATTTCATTCTCATTGTTTTCTATCTAGTGCTTCACTCTCACTGTATCGTGTGTTATCCCAAAATATGTGCCTAAGCTATATAAATTCACTGTTGTAATCACTGCCATCATCTTGTCATGGTTGTTATATTGAATGCAAATTTTACTACGATGCACCTAGAAATAATCCTCAAATTATGCTACAATGTACCTATTAACCCTCAAATTTTACTAAGATGTACCTACTAATTTTCTTCAAATTTGCTTACAATGTACCTGTTACCTTTTTCAATTTTGCTACAAATTACCTACTTAAAATTGTTAGATTCAGGACCTGCCCAAAATGCTCTGCATGTTAGTAGCTTTAAAAGAATGTAAAAATATCAAGGTATTCTCAAACCCATTGTACCTTCTTGTACAGTGTGTGTATGTAATTACCTAAGTGTAGTTACAGGATGAGAGCTACGCTCGTGGTGTCCCGTCTTCCCAGCACTCTGTCATATAACGCTTTGAAACTACTGACGGTCTTGGCCTCCACCACCTTCTCCCCTAACTTGTTCCAACCGTCTACCACTCTGTTTGTGAAAGTGAATTTTCTTATATTTCTTCGGCATCTGTGTTTAGCTAGTTTATATCTATGACTTCTTGTTCTTAACGTTCCAGGTCTCAAGAAATCTTCCCTATCGATTTTATCAATTCCTGTTACTCTTTTGTATGTAGTGATCATATCGCCTCTTTTTCTTCTGTCTTCTAGTTTTGGCATATTTAATGCCTCTAACCTCTCCTCGTAGCTCTTGCCCTTCAGTTCTGGGAGCCACTTAGTAGCATGTCTTTGCACCTTTTCCAGTTTGTTGATGTGCTTCTTAAGATATGGGCACCATACAACTGCTGCATATTCTAGCTTTGGCCTAACAAAAGTCGTGAACAATTTCTTTAGTATATCACCATCCATGTATTTAAAAGCAATTCTGAAGTTAGAAAGCGTGGCATAGGCTCCTCGCACAATATTCTTTATGTGGTCCTCAGGTGATAGTTTTCTATCTAGAACCACCCCTAGATCTCTTTCTTTATCAGAATTCTTTAAAGATTTCTCACATAATATATAGGTTGTGTGGGGTCTATGTTCTCCTATTCCACATTCCATAACATGGCATTTATTACATTAAATTCCATTTGCCAAGTGGTGCTCCATATACTTATTTTGTCCAGGTCATCTTGAAGGGCATGACAATCATCTAAGTTTCTTATCCTTCCTATTATCTTAGCACCATCAGCGAACATGTTCATATAATTCTGTATACCAACTGGTAGATCATTTATGTAGACAATAAATATCACTGGTGCAAGAACTGAACCCTGTGGTACTCCACTTGTGACATTTCTCCAGTCCGATACATTGCCTCTGATCACTGCCCTCATTTTTCTATCAGTCAGAAAATTTTCATCCATGTTAGAAGCGTACCTGTCACTCCTCCAATATTTTCCAGTTTCCAGAACAACCTCTTATGTGGAACTCTGTCGAAAGCCTTTTTTAGGTCCAGATAGATGCAGTCAACCCAACCATCTCTTTCCTGTAATATCTCTGTTGCTCGATCATAGAAACTGAGTAAATTCGATACACAGGATCTTCCAGATCGAAAACCATACTGTCTGTCTGATATTATATCATTTCTCTCCAGGTGTTCTACCCATTTAGTTTTAATTATTTTTTCCAATATTTTGACTATTACACTTGACAATGATACTGGTCTATAATTAAGGGGGTCTTCCCTGCTTCCACTTTTGTAGATTGGAACTATGTTAGCCTTTTTCCACACATCAGCTACAACTCCTGTAAACAGGGATGCCTGAAAAATCAGTTGAAGAGGAATGCTGAGCGCAGGTGCACATTCTCTCAGAACCCATGGTGAAACTCCATCTGGACCAACTGCTTTGTTCTTATTTAGCTCCTTGAGCATTTTTTCCACTTCATCTCTAGACACCTCTATGTTGTTCTCTGGAATTCTTATTGTATCTGGTTCCCTGAAGATTTCATTTTGTACAAACACACTTTGGAACTTTTCGTTTAATGTTTCACACATTTCCTTTTCATTTTCCGTGAATCTATTTCCCACCTCTGTATATCATCCTTTACCTGCAATTTGTTGTTTATGAATTTATAGAATAGACCTGGTTCTGTTTTAGATTTGTCTGCAATCCCTTTTTCAAAATTTCTTTCTGCCTCTCCTCACTGCCGTGGAGTTGTTTCTTGCATCTTTGTATCCCTGGTATGTTTGGGGGTTTGGTCTCTTCCTGTATTGATTCCATTTTTGTCTTTTGGTCTCTGGCCCTCTCGCACTTTCTGTTGAACCAATCCTGTTTCCTAGTTCTGCTTCTGTTTTGGTATAAATTTTTTTGTGCCTTTATCATATATTTCACAAAACTTGACATGCATCTCATTCAATTCCTTGCCTAGCAACAAGTCTGTCCAATTATACCCACTAAAAAAATTTCTAAGGTTGCCATAATGTCCTCTCCTAAAGTCAGGTTTTTCAATTGCATCAACCTTCATATTTTCTTCCAGATTATAACGCATTGCATAGTTTATTCCCAAAAAGACATGGTCACTTTTACCCAAGGAAGGAAGGTACTGAATGTCAAATATTTCTTCCTCCTTCCTGGTAAATATCAAATCTAGCATGGAGGGGACGTCCCCTTCCCTCATCCTCGTAGCTTGTTTAACATGTTAATACAAGAATGTTTCCAGGATGAGGTCTACAAATTTACAGGTCCAGAAATCTCCTGTTTTAGCTTCATATGCTTCCCAGTCTATGGCTTTCAAGTTGAAGTCGCCGACTATCAACAGTCGTGAACTATCGTTATCCGTTCTCGCTATGATCTCTCATTATTGTTATAAGACCTTCTCTTTTACTATCTAGCTCCTCCTTTGACCATGTGCTGCTTAGTGGTGGACTGTATGCATTTATGATCATTAGTTTATCATCCTCATGGCAGATCTCTAGTGCTATTATGTCAACTTCTTATGGATTGGCAGTCATTATTTTGTTCACCTTTAGGTGTTCTTTCACAGAACACCTTTCGGTGGCGTTGCTGTGCAACGCCACCGCCTTTCCTAATTTTTCTGTCCCGTCTCCAAATTGAGTAGCCCCTTGGGAATATGACTTCATTTAAAATAATATCTTCAAGTTTTGTCTCCGTAGTGCAACAATGTCTGGTGTCTGCAGCTGTATTACATCACTTAACTCCAGTATCTTCGATCTCACTCCATCTGTGTTGGTGTATGCAATCTTCAGGAACCTGTTCCCTCTCTTCTTATTTTTCACTCCCCCTCTCTCTAATGATTTTGTTGGTTTGCCTTTATGTACCACTTTACTGGTCTGCCTACCCCTATCACTTTGTAGAAAAAAGAATTGATTTCTTCTTCATTCGTGCTCTCATTTAAACGTTTTGCCTCGGCAAGGTTCAGTTTCAGCTTCTCTCTATCTCCTTTTGAAAGATCACGTCTTAACAACCACACTTTCCCATCCTCATCACTTTGTAATTTTCTAGCATTCCTTAGTACTTCTTCCATCTGTTTGGCACCATTTAGGGTGATCCTCAAAGGTCGATCTTTCCCTTTTACATATCTGCCTATTCTCCTGTAGTCGCGCACATTCTCTATGGTTGTAAGACCTTCCACGAGGCCAACAATTTTATCTACTACTTTTGCTTTTTCTACAGCTCTTTCTGACCTAGATGTTATCTCCTCTTCTCCTAGATGCACAAGTGCAGTGTCTATGCATGTGTGTGTGTGTGTGTGTGTGGTGTAATATATATATATATTATATATATATATATTTTTATTTTTTTTTTTTTTTCCTTTATTGTGTATTTAAAGGTTACAAAACATACAAGACAAATGCCTAAAGGTTATGGATCTCTTGAAGCTCCTCCGCTTCTGGACAGGAACCGAGGACACAGCAAACATTTCCCCTCTGGATCGCCACACTGAGACGCTGAAACAAATAACTGGAAGCCCTTGGGTCTCTGGTGACGTCGATGAGCTTGGAACCCAATTCCTTGAGAAATCCCAAGGCACTCTTGCCCCAGGGGCCATGGGTCTCAGACGCTATGGGAACAACGAGGCATTGACCTTCCAGTCGCCTGTACTTGAGTGATTTTGCTGTTTCCCTGTGGTTGGCCGCCCCACCTGCTTGATCAGCTCCGAAGTGTACATAGGTGTCAGCCAGGGTGGATACACATGTGTAGTCCCACACCAACCATCTACCCTCCTTCCATGAGTATATGGTGATGCCATCAGGGCGAAGTGCGGGGAAATCCGGGTTTTGGACCCCTAGGATGCGAGGTTCTCTCTCTGCTGGGCACCTAGCTGAGACGAGGCTTCTCTTGATGATGTCATTGACCTCGTTGTGTCTTGCATGCCAGCCCTTTGTGCTTCCGCAATGCAACCCATGCAGTCCGTATTGGTCTGCTTCCACCCTGTTGCACATACACTTGTATTCAGTGTGAATTGGGGCACCAAGGCGGAGGGCCACTGCTACACGAAGGGATTCTGGATCTAGGTGCGTGCCCATTGCTGACATGGGTACTGCCAGGAGGAAGTCTCCTGCATGGGGGGCACGCACTGCTCTGAGGCGGGCTTTCTCCTTGTCTGATGTTGCGACGCTGAGCATGGCATCAGCTACTTTTTCCACTAGAGGGTGGTCCCAGCCGGACTGTTTGTGTTGTTTTGTTGGCTCTATAATGGTTCCTGGGGCTGCAAGAACATCCCACTGATTTGAACATTCAGTGAAAGCAGGATCGTGTATTCCTGCTGAATCTCTCAGGGTTGCAGGTAAAATATCTCTGACGAGGTCGTGCGATGCATGAGAGGAGGAAAGGAAGGCTGGTAGAGCAATTTGGGAGGCTGTGCGGACACCAAGGCCGCCGAGTCTTACAGGAAGGGTTGCTTGCTCCCACTGAGAGTCGTCCAATGGCAGGTTCAGGACTTTCACCAGCATGGACCTCAGAAGGGTGTCATACACATTTAACTTAGGGCTGCTGTAGGATGGAGAACATCTCAGAAAGTAGGTCAACTTAGGGAGAGACAGGCATCTTGTAAGGAGAAAGAGAGCATCATGGGCATCAATCTTGTCAATCCTGTCCAGCATTCTCTTTAGGTCAGTGATTTTTGCAGCCAGGACCTCCTCCGATTGCTCGTGGGCCAATGGGGGCACCCAGGAGAGTGCAGTCCGGTGGCTCGACAACGAGAATGTCTGGAAGAACATTTTGTATTTGCCCAGTGATGTCTGGGTTGCGGGAGATTATTTCACATTTGGATGCATTGAGAATGAGGCCTAAGGCTGCTCCCTGCTCCTGGATTTTCCTTATATCCTCCAAAATGGTTTCCGGAGTTCCAGCTAGAGTGCCATCATCCAGGTACCAGATGTTTAGCTCGCTTGTCAGACTATCAGTGACCTCTTTGATAGCTAGGCAGAAAAGGAGGGGGGGGCTAAGGGGTCACCTTGTTGGACACCTTCACAGGAGTTAAGCTTCTTTTTGGGAAGCATGAAATTAAGAGTCCCCACTGTAGCACGATCGGATGAATGGGTAAAGGGGACGGAAATGGTTGTGTACAGCCTTGAGGACAGCGTCTCGTCTGACTTGATTGAAGGCATTTTTGAAGTCAAGCTTTACTAGTGCCTTCTGGTCTGGTCTGGATATATTATATATATAATATTATTAAACAAATTACAGCCCATCCTCCTGTTTTGGTAGTACAGTACATTACTTACAATTACGATGAAGACTATAGTACTGTATATATTCCGACGTACAACTGAATTAGGATGTAGAAATCTGAACTATTGAGTTGGACAAACGACTAAACCTGTTTAGGCCTAATATAGTATGTGCTATACTAGGCCTAGGAATATTTAAGTTTGTTTTAGCTTAATTAAGTTATTTTAAAAATTCCATGCTAGTCAGTATACTATTTATTTATTAAATATATATACAAGATACATTGGGTTTACAAGAGTACACAACATTGATGCTTTTATATTCTGAAGCCACTAACCCTCATAGCATTTCGGGCAGGTCCTACGGAGCCATGAATACTTTCTCCAAACAGATGAAACTATGAAAATTAGACGAACAGAGGCATCAAATGAAAAATTCTGTCCATTTGTTCTTTTATCAGCCTGGAATTGATCCCTGATCTGTGGATTGCGAATTCCACAGGGGAATCAGAGAGATCAAGAGAAACAGGGGAGCACACTTCATCAAGGGTAGTAACCAAGGGGACCTCCATAGCTGGGACTGGGGACTATACCCCTGAAATAGGAGGGGACGCAGGGATAAGAAGTCGGAAGGTGGGGAAGAGAGGGATGCCTTCTTACCCACTGGGGAGGGAGGAGCCAGCCAAGCTTACGTTTCTACCTCAGACAGACGTACCAGCAACAAAATACTGAGCGAAAGCCTCCATAGTCTCAACCGATCAACATGAAGATTGCTGGGAGGAGGATGGACAACAGCCTGGAGGGCAGAGGAAAGATGGCACAGGAAACGGTGAAGATTGGGAAGGAAGGAAACACCAGACGGAGAACCAGGAGGAAGACTTCCTGGTTCAGAACACAGGAGCAGCAGATGAGGTGGTGGTGGTCTGTTCAAGGTATGGAGACAGAAAGGCGAGGAAAGAAGTGAAACGCAACAACACACGAGCACAAGACATGCCAGCGAAAGAGGGGAGACAGCGTACTTGGCATTTCGCCTCGGAGAAAGATAAATGATCGCAATGTTTCAAATTCAGGATGGCTTCCTTAAATTTGTAGTGTACACACATGCAGAAGGTAGGGTGGGCATCATCTCAATTGATGCAGTGAGCTTGGGAAGAAGAGCACTGTCTAAAGAGTGACCCAGTCCCCACACAAGGGGCATAGACACTGCACTTGTGCATTTAAGGGGACCATGTCCAAATTTCTAGCACTTATGGAATCGCCTAGGAGAGAATGTACTCCTGAATGGAGCATCTGGCACCAGCAAGAATTATAGAATGAGGAAGGGACCTATTAAGCGATGTTCACAACTCGAAGAGGCTGATGACTACCAGACTACAAGTTAGTTAAGTGAACATATCAATCTAGAGGATAGAATGGCCTTTGGCTTCAAGGTGGCAGTCTTTCAGGTCCCCAACACCAGTCACATGGTGCGGGAGAACTGCCAATGCTGGCATTTAACCGGGCATTCTTCGAGATTTGAACAAGGCTCTCTCCAACTTCAAATATGTTTATCGAGACAAGAAAATACATCTCAAAAGGGATAAGTAGCTTAGGCTATTTCAACCCCCACCAGGTCTCTCCAATGCAGGACGAGGCCAAGCGGGCAGCTGCTTCCTGAAAAGGGGCTGCAACAACATGTACCAGTACGGATGTGGTTAAGTGACACTGAATCAACTAGGTGTTTATGAAGGAAGAAATCATCATGGTTGATATCAATACTTAATAATCCATGCAGCAGGACCAAACAAAGCTTGGAATATATTAGAACTGGAAGGAATCGTGCGAGTGCGTCTGTGGAGGGATTGGCGCCGAGCACCCTCCAGTAAGAGGCAAAACATCACCAGTAAGACAACTATACTGGTAAAAGGCATAGTTGTCACAATGAGAGGAGCCACACTCATGTGATGTGGTCATTCCTGGGGGCTCAACCCTGCCACAGAGGTGAGAGGGGTGCAGAAGGGGGTAGTTGGGAGGGTCAGAGCAGCTTAATCTGGGCCCAATGTAGCAGGAGCCCAGCCTTCCAGCACAATCTGACTCTTTGGGGGGGGGGGGGGCCGGGCTGGTCGCCAACCCCACGAGCCTGGTTAAGAGAAGTCGGTTCAGTTTCCATACAGCATCGATTCTAAAAGTCTGGATCCTAGAGACAGGGCAGCCAGGTAGGTCAAATGCTGGCCAATGCAGGAAGGGATGCGTCATCCCCAGCGGTGCTCCACTTTTTTAACAGGCGAGTCCTACTGCCTCGTACGTTCTCCCCACACTGGTGCAAAGACCCCCATTCTCCCTTTTGTTCCAGCCTGGACACCCAACCATCCACTGAGGGCAGCCCCTCCAGCTGCAGGTTCGGCGACTCACAAGAACCCTACGGGTTATCATGAGATGATTTCGGGACTTAGCATCACTGCGGCCCAGTCCTCTACCAAGCCTCCTTTTTGTTACACACCCGCAGGAAGCAGCCCGTAACAGCTGTCCAACTCCCAGGTACTGTACCTATTTACTGCTAGGTAACAGGCCCGGGCATCAGGATGAAAAACTGCCCATTTGTTTACACCTCCACCGGGGATTGAACCTGGGACCTCAGGCCTACGAATTCGAAGCACTGTTCACTCAGCTGTCGGGCCCCAGGGAGTCGTATGTGGGCCCTCTCACCACAAAATGTTTTAGGAAACATCAAAAAACTCCCACAAAAGTAATTAGCAATAATAATATAAATTGGTTAATAAAATTCTCAAGATGATGCTTTCATTTATTTTCCCTTTAGAAACACCAACTTATAAAACTTCAATAGCAGCATCTTTTTTTTCCTGGCACTTCCTCCCTTGAATGCAGCCGCACACTAATCCAGCTAAAATGAAAAAAGGATTCATTAATACAAAATAAATGGTATAATTATTAACATTTCCCAATGCTTAATATACCATACATACTATGAAGTATTTACATTTACAATATTAATTTTGTTTGTACACCAATTCAAAGCAACACCTATAAATTTCAATACAATAATTGGGTTTCAAAACACCAAGGATACAGTGGTTTTGCCCTAAAGTTACCTGCAATTTACTTTAAATTCACTCGTGCTACTTTCAAGGCATAAATGTAAAGTAAATTATACCGTCACAAAACATGACCAATTATTAATTGAACAAATAATTGAGAGTTCCTCCAAAGATGTCCACACAAGTAAAAAATAATTTTCTAAATACATTGGAAAGTAATGTTCTCAATAATGTAATATCAATGGAATAAAATTTCTGGACATTCTAAACCTGGCAAACATTTCATGCATTATACAATATCCAGATGCATTTTTAATCCTTGGAGTAACTTCCAATAAAAATAACGTTTATATTTACAAATACTGTATTGCAGGATAAAACATGTTTGCAAGGTTAATTATCTTAAAGCCAAAACACTCAAAACTAGTATAGTATGCCAGTCTAAGAACACACAATACTGATGCAACAGGAACGACCTCGTCAAAAGAGGACTGCTGTGGGGGAAGGGGGGGGGGGGGGGGGGGGGAGCAGTAACAATACTGTATAGTGGACAGTATTCTTCTACTGAATTAGTGCCTATAGAGTACAATTAATCCAAGCACAACACACACCAAGTATAATCATGGCACGGTTACCTGTAAACTGCACCAGCACTCAGTCCACCTGAGTATGTAAAATTTTGTAAATACAGTAAAATGAAACTCATTAACAATTGCCACACAGCTTTTCAAACTAAACTAGTGCTAAAAACTTGAGAGTACAGTGTTCAGTTATTATCAATTTGTATCAAACAAAATTACACTAGCTTGTGCACACACATGAATGCTTAAATACTTAAAATTAAAGTTTCAATCTAGTAGTCATTGTTACGCAGCCTGTGCTAAAGGTGACAATCATAGGAGGCAAGATGCTATCAGTGGGTTTGAATTTCAATGCCTTTAGAGCTAACAAATGTGCATGGGTATTTTTAGGTGTCCAGGCATGCTGAACACACTATGGTCACTATGCATGGGAGACAATTGTGAATATGACCCCAGCTTGCAGCTAAGTGGAGAGTTGCCTTATCATTTATTACTCATCTTGTTATATACACTTATGAAAACACCAATGTATTACTGAAGTTTTAACTATTTAACTGCCTCCCCAAGCCTGGCCTCAGGCTGGGTTTGGTGAGTAGATGAACTCCCAGAACCTCATCAGGCAGCTATATTTGAAAAAGTATGCAAGATTTTTTGTAATACTACACTGTTCTCTCATACTGCAGATTCTGTAACTCCACTACTCGGCTATTTCCATCCCAAATCCCTATGGGTACTTTTATCCAAGATTTCTTGCAATTACAGATCCTATCCATAATGATCGAGGTTGTCAGGTTGCACCGGCATTATGTCCCTCAAAGATTTACAGACTTGCTCTTCTGTCCCCCTTTCCTTGGCCATCTTGTTTGATGATGCCCCCAATTTGTAGTAGGATCTTAAGGATAAATTATTCAGTATACATAAGTCTCCTTCAGCACCCACAGCAACCAGCACATCTGCTCATAATTCCAGAGATTTCATCATATGCCTTTACATAAATTTCACAAATACGTAAGTGTGGGTTTTATCCTATATTCACCAAGTTGTGCTTGCGGGGGTTGAGCTCTGCTCTTTCGGCCCGCCTCTCAACTGTCAATTGTATCAACAACTGGTACCAACTACTAACAATTTTTCTTCTTCACCCCCCTCCCCCCAGGAAGTAGCCCATAACAGCTGTCTTAACTCCTAGGCACCTATTTACTGCTAGGTAACAGGAACATCAGGGGTGAAAAACTCCACCTGTTGTTTCTCACCGACTCCGGGAATCGAACCCCGGACCGCAGGATTACGTGTCCAGCGTGCTGCTGTCCACTCAGCCACTGCCCCCCCCCCCCATGTTATGCCTGAGAAGACATTACCATTACTTATTGTCTGTTTAGTGGGGATTTCTGGTAACCTTGGTTATCTTGAGATGATTTTGGGGCTTTAGTGTCCCCGCGGCCCGGTCCTCAACTAGGCCCCCTACCCCCAGGAAGCAGCCCGTGACAGCTGACCAACACCCAGGTACCCATTTTACTGCTAGGTAACAGGGGCATAGGGTGAGAAACTCTGCCCATTGTTTCTCGCCGGCGCCCGGGATCAAACCCGGGACCATAGGATCAAGTCCAGTGTGCTGTCTGCTCGGCCTCCATCGTTCAATTTAATTTTTAATGCCAAAAAGAGCGTTCTTTCTCACATTCAGTGTTTTGGTACAGTACTCTAAGAGAGTGCAATTGTATGCTTTTGAGCTTCTTTACATCACTAGTATGTATGCTGTGAAGTATGAAGAGTATGCTGTGGTTGGAAGCTCTATGACCAGTCAACAGTGTATATTCAAGCTGTACAAGGCAACTTCTACAGGTTCCTAAGGGTTGATCAAGCTCCTCTTTCACTTGCCAGAGATGGCAGTAACCCCAAGGTACCAATAGGTCAACCCATTCAAGAACTTCAACACTGATATCAACACAGTACTGTACTTGGCCCTTGACTAAATAATTTTGGCTAAATAATTCACTATACAATTACGTATGTTTAGTCTTTTAACCAATCCATTAAGCCCTTCCCCTAGTTTACTTATTTGTGTAGGGACTCCACAAGAGTGGAGTGGGACTCAAGAGGAAGAGTGGAGAAAGAGGGGAAGGAATAGAGGAGATTACAAAGGGGGAAGGGAGGGGCAAAGTGGGGGGAGGATGGGATGTGGTGAGTGGGCAAGTGGATGGGTGAGTTTTTAGGTATGCTTTAATTTTTCTATACTTTCAGGGAACAGCACATGACAAGGGTGGTGTTGCATCATACTACTGCTTGCTTTACAAGTTCTGGGGTATTGTAACAAGTTCAGTATTTCAACAAGTTCCTCTACCCACCCACTTCTCCTGGATCAGAGCATAGAAATAACATTAACGTGATGTATGAATGAGAAATCGGGAGCAGCCTTGATGAGGATTCGAATCTATGCTCTGGGTACTCCCAAGCAAACTATTTGGACAACTAGGTCATGACATGGTAAAAATATAATTTTTACCATGTCGTGACCTAGTTGTCTAAAGCGTGTACTTGGGAGTGCCCAGCGCATGGATTTGAATCCTCATCACAGCTCCTACTGATTTTCTTCAAGATCAGAGTTCAGCTGCCTGCCACTTCCCTCACTTCCCCCATACCATCAGTAGGTTTCATCTATTAAATCATAGGACCACCTCAACCCTAGAGGTGTACATTGCCTAATAAAGGTATTGCTAAGTGGTGTGACATACATACCTAAAGGTCTGAGTATAGAAGCAGATACACTCAAATAGATAAACACACTCGACGTACTTACACAAATTGGTAAAGTCCTAAAATATACGTACAGACATGGATACATTTTCAAAGGTCTTAATACAACATGTATGCGAGAGAAGTCGTACATTCTTTCTAAGTAAAGGAGGGGGTATTTAATGGATCCATTTTCAAAATATAGAACAGATCCTATGAACTTCCTTCAAATTTCTTCCAAAATTTCCTCCAAACAGCTTTGTGCCGAGCTTCAATTTTCTCCACACATTATATTCAAGCTTAATAGCACCATGCTATGTAAACAGTTAGCCAGATAAACAGGCAGGCATACAAACAGGTAAGTAAATGCAATCAGGTTGGCAGAGATGGTGTTGACCAATCCACACTAGAAAATGAAGGGACGACGACGTTTCGGTCCGTCCTGGACCATTATCAAGTAAATTGTGAGAATGGTCAGACAATCTACTGTAACCCCGCGATTATCTGGGATTCAAACATCCGGAAAACGCCCTTATACGTCCAAAATTGTGATCAGATAAAGTTATCACAATATTCGGCCAAAATAGCCACAGGGACCGGATTAAAGCTGGTTTGGTCGGATAAAATTTTGGGGCCCGGTTAATTTTCTGCCGAAATTACACTATCCGGTCAGTCGCCTGGATAATCATGGCTTTGTCTGTATATGAAAACATGAGGCAGGCCGTACGGTATTAATCCCGTCTGACCATGACTTGAGGCGCATGGTGTAGGTGTAGGTGGGGGTGGGGTGGGTGGGTGGGTGGTGTCGGGGGAGAGGTGTTGGGAGGGACCACCTGGGGGGATGGGGAGTGGCCTAATTAGTAATTACTGTACAATTATTGATTCTTATATGGTACGAAAATCAAACCAAGCGCCTTCAACAAGTGAGGTGGCGCATGCAACCCAAGCGCCTTCAACAAGTGAAGTGGCGCATGCAACCCAAGTGCCTTCAACCAGTGAGGCTTCCTAAGCTTACAGTGAAAACTAACTTTCCCTAATGAACTGTACAGTAATTTTAAGTGTTAATTTTAGTGTTGTGTTACTATAAGTTACGTAAATTGTCAAGAATTTTTAACTTCAAGATGTGTCATCAATCAAGAAGGCGAACAACAAGGTAGGTTGAGGTTTCTAGTTGAATATTTAATAATTATATGTGACATGGCAATTCAAATTATGTTGTTTGTAATATAAAAATAGTTGGAAATGGTTAGTTTTAGACTCGTAGGTGAAAAAGTACCATTATCCGAAAAATGTGCTAATCCAGCTGGGGGTACTTCCCATATAGTCCGGATGATCGAGTGGAGACTACTTGATAATGGTCCAGGATGGACCGAAACGTCGTCGTCCCTTCATTTTCTAGTATGTGATTTGGTCAGCATACTTCAGCTACGTTATTGTGACTCATCGCCTGCACCTGGCAGAGATGGCTTGCAGAGGGCTAGATATCACTTTTTCAGCTTGTGGACAGACTGGCTGGCTAGGTTAGCCAAGATTATGCAACACTACAAGTCACCTAACCCCCCCCTTCTCAGTTCAATTTAAGGTGGCGTTATCATTGTTTGGCCGAAAAAATTCGGCCAAACACGAAAAATTTATAAAAATACTACAACGTTCTGGCAACACCGTGGTGCAAACCGTTTAATGTTATGATAATAAATAACGTAATTAGAGCAAATTTTCCAGCCGCAATTGCCCGAAATCGGGTCCTCGCGGCTCGGGTGCGCCGTAGGGTGATGCGTCATACGTTGTAAGCGTCTAGTATTTCGCAATAGAGTGGAGAATATCTTGTTATGCATATACAAATTATAAACACACTCGCTGGCAACTGTCTTCTGTGAGAGGGAGGGGCTATAATCCGATTGCTGGCTTAGTCACCCTCTCAGTGTCTGTGCCGGTGGTCGCATGCCTGACGCGCTCGCACAGATCGTATTTTCTTGCATATACTGCACAATGGATATAGTATCGGACAAGAAGAAAGCTCTAAAGGCAAGAGCTCTACACGTTAGCCAAGTAAAGAAGGAGCGTAAAGCCACACTGAGGCAAAACAAGAGTTCCCTTGAGTGAAGAGAGAGGGCAGCCTCCCGCCCCCACAACACACTACCTCGCCTCACACCCAGGCACCCACACCTCCTGTGGCACCTGCCACACCTCTGTGGCACCTGCCACACCTGCTGCGCCTGCCACACCACCTGCGGCACCTGCCACACCACCTGCGGCACCTGCCACTCAAGATCTTAGACCTGCAACTCAAGACGTTCTCCCTCTTGATGTTGCAAGATGTTGCATATTTCAGACCAATTATATTAGGTTAGTATGTATTATGTTTTATATCTTGATACTATATCATAAATAATTGTAAATATAAAGCTGCTGTCTTTTTTTTTATTTTTTTTTATTTTTTTTTTTTATTTTTTTTTTAATAATTTTTTTTTTTTTTTTTTTATCAGGCGATCTTCATGGAACTTACACACCTTACTGAAGGAATGCCAATCTACAAGGGTGGTAATTTTGATTGAAATTGGTAGTTCATCAACCTCAGCCAAAGGTGGCTGAACTTTGACCTTCATTTTTTACAGGTAACTAATTTGCAACTATATGGTTGAATAACTTTTTTATTTATTATTCAATTTACATGGAACTTGCACATTATATGTAGAGTCTGTGCCTCTAAAAACTCAAGTTATATATTTCCCCTAAGATCATTTATTGATTTTATATATATTTATAAACATCATTTTGTTGCATAATTTTTTGGGTGAACTTTGAAAATTTGTATTATTGCACTAAATAGGTTTGGGATAATAATGCCACTAGACAACCTTTATTATATAGTATTGTGATAGCTGAGTATCATAGAAATAATATCAGTTGATATTTGTATTTGTTATATCAACTTTAAAACATGTAAAAAAATGGTTAAAAAAAGTTTTTTTTTTTTTCTCCCTCTCTATTTAGGCTGCGATGCTGAAACTTGGACCACTTGCAGCCCTCTTCAGGTGTAACACGTCAATAAATTTTCATTGCACTAGAACAACTTTTATGAACCCTAACTATCGCCCCCTTAAGCTTTCTAGTTTAATTCTATTTTTGCAAGAATGTAGAATTGACAACAGTTGTAAACCCCTTGTATTTATTTGTAAATATTTAAATAAATACCAGTACAAACTCCACACATCGCACCCTTTATGTCCCACATTCCCTCACCTCCCTGATGTCCATGTCCTTCCTCTCACTCCCGAACACCCTCTCCCTCCATCCAGTCACCTTCCCCTCTCCAAAGACCCACCTTTGCCATTCACACAGAATCCCCTTGCATAAAAACATATGAATTACAAAATGCTGTGATGAACACCAAGGGAAAACAACAACAACCTGCTTGCCACTGACACCTGTTGCACCAATGCTTGTTAGTGAATTTGTCGCTGTATTAGAACTTTGAAAGTAGAGGATTGGTGCATGTAACGGAATTTGCAGTTTTCAATGAGGCTTTATCAAAAGGATCATGGTATTCTTTTTTCTAACAAAGGTTTTAATTAGAATGACAGTACAAGATACTGTAATTATAGAATAAATCCAATGGAAAGTACAGTTGCACAAACGCAATTATGTATAACATCTACAACTAACTTCCTACTAGTAAATTGTAAAAGTATTGGTGGAACATAGGTTGAAGCTTGCAAGAGAGCTTAACAGGCTTCAATAAACTTCCAAATCAGCCAATTTGTACTGACTGGTCCTGTGGGGCTGCTAACACAATCATCATAGACCAGGCAATCACCAGAAAATCCCAGCACCAAGCCGGGTTGCACGAGTAGAAGTCCTCAAAATCATCAGGAGGTAGGTAAAGGGTCACCAATAAATATTACCAGAAAGGACACACACATCCATTTAAAGTTTACCCCCCCCTTTCCAACATTTGAGATTGCACCACACCTCCCCACACTGCATTTACTAGTGTTGTAGCCAGAGTACTGTAATTATTTTTCTTGTATGCTTCATACAAATAATTTTGTATATTATTATTAAAAAGAAACTAGGTAACCTTGAACCTAACAACTACTCTGCACCATAATGTGCACATTCATAGGGTTTCAGAAATTCTATTTAACCACAATTAAGCTTTTCAAAAGGGGGTAATTTTTCCAAGTATAGTACTTCCTAACTAGTTACACAGCATTTTAATACTGTACAAATGATCAAATAATATTAGTTTGACAGGAAAAATTAATTCTTACCTTTTTAAAGCCAATATCAGCTGAATATTCTCTGAAGCACTGACGACACATCATTAGGCCATATTTCCTGATGAGTCCATGACGGTTAGAGCACGACCGGCTGAAATAAAAAGCATTATGCATGAACAAGTAGAACACACACAGTACAAAGAAAAAGATCAATTTAATGTACAGTAATTTAACCCTCAAACCACTAGGGGCCCAAATGGAATTCACACCCAGACGCAAAAAAGTGTTCATTTTTGTTCCTGATCACTGAAAAAAATAAAAAAAAATCGTAGGTGGCATATTTTAGCCGCAATAGGGTAGGGAAGTGTGGCAAAAAAGGGGCGTTGGCAGAGCCTTCGCCAGACGAGGTCTACTCCGCCCGAGCTGTCAGACGGCAGTTGCCACAAATATATTATTACCTAATTATTTCAATGTCTCTTGATTGATTTTTTCTTATTTTTTTTTTTTGCAGTAATATTATTCCATGCAGTGAATTGTGGTATATGATAATACCACAATTCACACAATATGGTTCACACAATAAAATGTGTGAACCATCGCTGTACTCAAAATTATGGTGTGCATATTATTGATTCAATTATGATGTTCATGAAACAATAAACAAATAGTTTTGCTGTTGTTACACTATATACACAGGTTATATATAAGTATCTGCACGTTTTGTTCACCATAACGAACTGCTAAGTTGGTATCGAGTCAAAAAGCAACGAAGAGTGACCGCCAAACACCAACGAGCCACTCACTGCCACCACCTCCCTCAACACCACCTCCCTCAACACCACCTCCCTCACCCTCATTCTCCTCCCACACTACTGTTTTTGCATTTATTCACTATACACAGACGTTATATATACGTATTTACATGTTTTGTTCACCATTACTGTACAACTAAGCTCGTATGTTGAGTAAAGGCACAAAGAAGTAGTTACTCACAGTCAGCTGATCGGCGGCCGCCCTCAAGGCCAGACGCACTAATATTTCTCCTCCAACAATATTGTTTGTGGTGTTATTACGCTATACACACACATTATATATAAGTATCTACCCGTTTTATTCACCATACCTGTACAAATAAGCTGGTATGATGCCCAACAATCATAGTGCCCATCAGTAAACATGCCAAGTTGTGCAGATGACGCTCCTCCCTCGCCAAAATGGCGGCTCCCAACCTACTCCTCTCGCTGTTATCTCACACTATACACACGTTATATATAAGTATCTACATTTGTGTTCACCATAGCGAACCACTAAGCTGGTATGGTGAGTGCAGTCAATAAATGCTGGCCACACACAGTCAGAAGACGACGCCACAACCCTCCCTCCACAGCCTTACTCCTCCCTCCATGGAGCACAACGGATAACTACTATAACTCAGTGACCCTAACAGAAAAATTACGTGAAGTGGCTGTTTACACATGTGGCACACTTAGATTCCAACGTGGCGCCCCCAAGGATCTGCAACAACTGGTAAAGGGTAAAATGGCAACAGACACGACCCTACACATGCGTAAGGATAACACCTTTGTTATAGTATGGAAGGACAAGCACCCCATCTCTGTCATCACCAATATCCACAATGCCGACACTACTGAAGTACAGCGCAGGAAACGCGTTCGTAGACGTGACGGGAGAACTGGACTCGAAATTGTGAAAATGAACAAACCAAAGGCCATAGTTGATTACAATAAGTTCATGAAAGGTGTTGATCATTTCGATCAAATGGTCAAGTATTACGAGTTTGCAAGAAAAACGCACTAATGGACCAAGAAGATCACTTTTTATTTTCTGCAAATGGCCCTGCACAATGCATACGCATTGTATAACAACTACTTCACAGACACAAAAAAACTAACATTATTAGAGTTTCACGCAATAGGAATAAAAGCCTTATTGGCGTGGAACAATGAGGACTGGCCAACAACAAGTATACCCCATGTTCCCGACATAGATGCCAACGTAGCTCCTCCTGCTGACGCGGCACTTTCAACACCCGGGCCATCTGGTGCGAGGCGGCCTCTTTTCACCTTAACACCTCAAGCCCAGTCGTCGACAACAAATTCTGAAATGGACATGGACGACATAGAACCACTAGACGTTACAGATATTACAGAAGATTCTGCTACAAGTGTAGTTGTTCCTGAAGAAGACAATACTACTCCAGTTCATCCAAGAAATAGACGAATTTTCGATTCAGAACAACGTCTGAACTACAAGTTGACGCACGAAATCGTAAACCTGCCTAAAAAAAAAAAAAGATGCCGTGTTTGTTTCAAGTCGGGCATAAGGAGGGACGTGAGACTTTGATGTAAAACTTGTGATGTGGCACTGTGCGCTGTGCCTTGCTACACAAGGTACCACAGAAAAGATATTTTGGGTGGAGAAAAAATAACCACTGGCAACAGCTTCACTCCACCTAAGAAACATCAGCTGAGCAACTTCAGGATCTGAAGCCTGAAGATGGTGGAGTGAAGAAAAAATGCTCAACTGTTGATCTTCAATCAACATAGACACGGTAAGTACACCTATTTGGAATTTTTTATCATCCATAAGATATTATATTATATACGTATTGTAGAGAATTTATTCGCGAATTTTTTGGTACCAGAATGAATATTATATCACAAACTTCTATGAGTAACAAGAAAAAAACACAAAGTATTTTTGGGGGTGTGGCGGCCGTGTGGCAGTGGGTTCCCTTTAGCCGTTGATATTGCCAAGACGTGGGAAATATTTGCATGTGTTATGTATATGTCTGTGTAGGAAATTTTACTGTGATCATTGTCATACAAATAATAAAGTGTTTCAACAAGTATAAACATGAGAAACATTAAACGAACGAAAACATTGCGTTCGTTTATTCCGCGAACGCATACTGAGCGACGTGGTTTTATATTTGGCGCTTCTCGTACACATGTTTTGTACAATTTTTATACCTTTCCTCTTATAGAAAATTTTATTGCGCACACATTGCTATAAAAAGAAATACGTACATAGAAAAGTAAGGTCAGGACACGTATAAATGTATAAACTTTCCAAGCGTGATTTCCCGCATGTGTTTTCGCCAGTTCACTCGCGGCTAACTACTCGTCCACTTCCCACACTCTTGTGGGTGGGCAAATACCTTGATTATACATTCATATGCATATGTCCGTATCAAGAATTTTATTGAGATTTCAATGATACCACAATTAGCGATGTAGGACAACTGTAGGCTTCACAACCATTAAGAGTGGAAACATTTTGTTGCTGTTTGGCGCTCTCGGCGAGTGATCTGAATAGTTTTTTATTTGGTGTTGATAGTCTTTATGCTTTGGCGGCATTTTATAGGTATGTTCTTATAGACAATTTTATTGCGAACAGTGATACCAAATTTAAATGTGCGCCTTCAATTATTGTCAGGACAGTCAAAAGAGTGTACACTTTTTCGGTCTTACCGCGTAGGCGCGCGAACCGCCGAAAGCACACAGGGTATGATTTTTTCTGAACGCCGATAGCGTGAAAGTGTTCAACAGGTTAGGAAGTTTTTTTTTTTTTTTTTTGTATGCGCCTGTGGGTGTCAAATGGTGTATAGCATGCGCCATTTAAGGGTTAACCACTGTGATGCGCCGAGCTTACTGTGACATTCCCCCGTGCGCATAAAATCAAGTTTTCGCAAAAAAAAAATTTGATTTTTGTAAAATTATAAATTTACGTCCCTGAACACGTACTCAACGAAGCAGTCCATGATACACAGCACAACTTCGCTCTCGTTGCACCAGGTACAGACAGATTTTTGCTTCCTGTTTCTGCATTCTGTGTGCTTGAAAACAACACACTCACATACACCTTTGGCTTTAGTACCTTAAGTGGTATGTAGCCAAGCTTGTGAAGCTTAAGGGAGCGTCATTTTGGTAAACTAAAGTAGTTGTTCAGTGTCAACCATTATTTTTGACTAGCTGTATATGAAGAGGGCTGCAATTGTTCTAAGTTTCAGTACTGTAGCCTAAATATTAAGGGAGATTTTTTAATTTTATTTTTTTTCAACAAATTTCACACATTTTCAAGAGTAAGTTTACAACCACACCTTTCAGATATAATCATTCTATGACACTTTTCTGACACATTAGCATATAATAAAGGATCTCTTGTAAGGGCTTTTCCAAAACGTCTTTAGTTTTCCTAATACAAATAGTTAAGTTCCCCCTCAAAATTATGCAAATATATCATGTTTATTGCTATTATAAAATCAATAAATGAACTCGGGATAAAACGCTTTCTTACGATTTTAGAGACAAACTTTACACAATGTGTAAGTTTCCTGTAAATTGAATAAAAAATGAAAGACTCATTTTCAAGTAACAAACATTCATGTAAGTAAAAAATTAAGTCTAAGGTGTTGCCCTCTGTGGCTGAGGTTGACATCAATCAATTTCCTCCAAAATTGGCACCCTTATAGAAAGGCATACATGCAGTCAGGTGTACAAGTTTAGGTGTACAAGTTTCATGCAAATCGCCCTATAAACAAGAGATAAAATAAAAAAAAAAAAAAAATCCTTTTTTTTAACTAAAATTTTTTTAATAAAACTAATTATAATTTGTTTTTAATATATGCTATTGTGATAGCCGAGTCATGATTTCAGTCGACATTTTTGTTTGATAATCTTTTTTGACAATTTTGGATTTTTTTTTTAATTTTTTCCTCTCTTCCTATTTATGCTACGATGCTGAGACTTGGACCAAATGAAACCCTTTTCATATACAACTTGTCAAAAAAGTTTGATTGAAATTGAATGAGTTTTCATTTATTGCATATTTTGGGAATAACACCCCCTTAAGGTAGTCTTGGAAAGATTATAGGAAAAAATCAAATTGTAAGGTAGTCTTTAAAAGATAACTTTATAAGGTACCTCACTGGAAGAGATTCAGCCATTCTGGGAAAGATTCAGCTATTCTTGAAAATATCTATGGAAAACACTACCATGGAAGCTGCTAATACTTCATCTATGCTATTTGTATCAGATGCATTATCACTGATCAAATAAAATGATTCATCTATGTATCTATAAAAATTGGAGATGGCAAGGGCGGCATTCAGAGTTCCAACTGGATACATTCACTTTACCGTCCTCATCTTAGCTATATCACTTGCATCTGGCCTTTGTGTTAGGTCCTTATTGCACCTAGCTTGATCAATATCATGACCCTATGTTCCTTAAACAATAAGGTCTGAATTTCAGCGATATTTCAACACCGCGTCGGACAGGTGTTTGGGAGCCAGAGGCACGTGCGCCACCCATGGTTGCTCACTCAGTACTAACCCAGCCAACAGCCCTAGGACATTCTGGGAATTTTTTCCAAGATGGCTGCCTCTCACTGGAGGTCTCAAGACCATTTCATACACAACCTACCACGTACGCATTTTGAATGTATACGAAATATTTAAAAAGGCGTTTTCTCGGTTGGCGCAGCACAGCCTGGTCGAGGACCAGGCTGCAGGGATGCTAAGCCCCGAAATGATCTCAAGATAGCACAGTGGTTAAACAATACAATGAATATATAGCACAGAGTATGGTCAAATTACACCTACTTACCTTATTTTCCATATGTACAGTTAGGTTATAATATATTTGCTTTAGTTAAGTAAGTTTGGGTAAGGTTTTAAAGGACAGTGACATCACAACTAAGAGATATGGGGCATCTTAATCTATAAACTAAAATTATAATACCCTTTGTTACCATGAAAAATATTAGCCACTTATTAATCCAAAAATCTAGAGTATCATTTGAAAAAATGGCAGATTTTAACTTAAAACTGCCTATACAAACTTTCATATGTAAGGAAGGTGCCAATTTTCTTGCCATGCTAACTTAAACATCAATTTTAAAATGAATTAAAGTACTGGTATTTGGAAAGTATAGGACATGTTATTTACTGGAATGATTGGAGAGGAGACTAAACAGTACAAAAATTCATCAGCAGATAAAAAATTCCATGTTAGTTAACTAAAATACGAAGGTGGCTGAACTTTTAGAGCGTGCCATGTTGGCACACACGCTGTAATCCCACCCATCACAATTTTGGAGTAAAATGCTACTGGCTCCTTTTCCACCCAATTGATATGAATGCTGCAATGCAAAAACTAAGCTTAAAAGCCTTCGTGTAGTTTAGCTGGAGCAATTGTGGGTCCATTATTGATTAATGTTGAAATGACAACTACTTTGACAGATCCAGGCCAGCTCAACCATGACAAGTTGCCGGGGAACATTTTGCATGGATTACGTTAAATTCCAACCACCAATCAGAAGCGGCAACTGCACAATTCCTTCCACCTGCAGAAAGATAATATTCATATCCACATATGAATATTTTGTGAAAGACTAATGACTTGAGAAACAAACAAGTGGCACCCTTAGTGTAAAAGTAATTATCAAAGGAAGCCATTAAATCGGAAGACTTGTGTAGCATCATTGACCATTTTAAATCAAATAAAAAATGACCTTTATACCTTCAATAAATAATGCTACTATTTCTTTTTAGACTTCATATTAAAGTCATTCCTTTAACATATACATATTCCTAAACATATACATAATTAAAGCATACATGTGAATGAAAAGCTGCAATGGCGATAGGGTCCTGAAACAGTTGGGTTCGTACTAGACCAGCACTAGTACAACAGCCGTACCCAGCACCAGTACAACAGCCGTACCCAGCACCAGTACAACAGCCGTACCCAGCACCAGTACAACAGCCGTACCCAGCACCAGTACAACAGCCGTACCCAGCACCAGTACAACAGCCGTACCCAGCACCAGTACAACAGCCGTACCCAGCACCAGTACAACAGCCGTACCCAACACCAGTACAACAGCCGTACCCAACACCAGTACAACAGCCGTACCCAACACCAGTACAACAGCCGTACCCAACACCAGTACAACAGCCGTACCCAACACCAGTACAACAGCCGTACCCAACACCAGTACAACAGCCGTACCCAACACCAGTACAACAGCCGTACCCAACACCAGTACAACAGCCGTACCCAACACCAGTACAACAGCCGTACCCAACACCAGTACAACAGCCGTACCCAACACCAGTACAACAGCCGTACCCAACACCAGTACAACAGCCGTACCCAACACCAGTACAACAGCCGTACCCAACACCAGTACAACAGCCGTACCCAACACCAGTACAACAGCCGTACCCAACACCAGTACAACAGCCGTACCCAACACCAGTACAACAGCCGTACCCAACACCAGTACAACAGCCGTACCCAACACCAGTACAACAGCCGTACCCAACACCAGTACAACAGCCGTACCCAACACCAGTACAACAGCCGTACCCAACACCAGTACAACAGCCGTACCCAACACCAGTACAACAGCCGTACCCAACACCAGTACAACAGCCGTACCCAACACCAGTACAACAGCCGTACCCAACACCAGTACAACAGCCGTACCCAACACCAGTACAACAGCCGTACCCAACACCAGTACAACAGCCGTACCCAACACTAGTACAACAGCCGTACCCAACACTAGTACAACAGCCGTACCCAACACTAGTACAACAGCCGTACCCAGCACGAGCACAGTTGTACCCAGCACTGGTACAACAGCAGCCAGCACCAACTCAAAAGCAGCTAAACCCACAGCAGCAGCGAGCACCAGCAAAGCTGATGCAAACATCTAAAAACATCGTGTGCAGCGTGAACAGTTAGAACAAGTGTTAAATTTAAGTGTAGACAGTGTTAAAATTAAAGTTGTAGTAATTTTAGTGTACAATATTTTTCATAAACAGTATTGCAGTTAGTACTCAACATACAGCAGAACTACTTTTAATCAACACAGTGCTAACGGCATAATGCACTGCAGTACGTATTTACTGTAGAGCATTCACAACTTCACGAAACTTCAAGATAACTTCAACAATAAGGTAAATTTATGAATTACAGTATTTTTTAGTAGAGAAGTAATACATAGGTACAGTATGTAATATGATAATGCATTTTTATTGTGTACAAGATAAAAAAAAAAGACAACGCCTCCAAAAGGTCACCTCTTGCAACAAATCCAACGCTCCAACGAACTGGCGTTGGTCCCATATAGTACGTTGAATCGAGGTTGTACTGTACTGTACACAAAAAAAAAAAATTGCCCCAGAATGCATATAAAGAAAATTGTATTCAAACCGGAAACGCACATGGAGAAAACACAGCAGGCAGCCCAGCAGTACAGAGCACCACTTGGTTCACGAACTTTAGTTATCCGAAACTTCCAGTTTCCCGATTGGGGTTGGGGAGTCATGTTACACGAACTAAGTTCGGGTAGGAAGTAGTCCGCCAAGCTTCACGCTGGCCGGGGTTGGGGTTATCCTACACGAACCAAGTTCGGGTACGGAAGCGGTCAGACAAGCGTCGTGCCGGCCCGTGGTGGTAGGTGGGTGGGTGGGAGATGGTTCAGTTTGCTCACTGACCGTGTCGGGCGCCGCCTGCTACCCTGTGACATCACAGACTCACGGTCTATTGTTCCCATTGTTTGAATTTGTCACGAGACTGAAGTGTTCATTCCGTGACTTTGTTTTACATATCAGCACAATCAAGGAACATCCGTGCACCATATCGACTCCAAATGCACGCATTGTGTCAGTGAAAGCATCTACAAGCGGGTTACGTAAAAGAAAGAGGTCAGTGATGACATTTGAGAAGAAAGTTGAAATAATTAAGAAGGTGGAGAGTGGTGTCCCGAGAAGTGTCGTGTGCGCTGAATATGGCATTAGTAAAAGTACTGTTTTTGATCTTCTTAAGGCTAAACCTATCATTTTTTACTATTTCTCTAGAAGTGAATGTGATAAAGCAATACGAAATAGGAAGGTAGTAAGTAAAGCAAAGGTGGAGAGTGTTGATAACGCAGTGTGGGAGTAGTACAAACAGACGTGAGGTTTGATGACGAAGAAGCCAGTGGCAGGCTGGCTGCTCGTGGAAAAGGCGCGTGAATTTCACCAAGCAATGAAAATTACTCAAAAGTGTGTATACAGTGATGGATGGCTCAGAAGTTTTAAAACCCCTCATGGCATTAGTTCATTAAAGTGCATGGTGAAAGACAATCTGCTGATATTGTTGGTGCTGATGAGTATGTAAGTAAATTTGCGGAGATGGTGCAGGAACAAAATTTATCTTCAGAGCAAGTTTATAATGCTGATGAGACAGGTTTGTATTGGCGTATGCTTCCCACAGAAACGATGGCTCATAGTGGTGAGGACGATTAAGGTGGTTATAGACAAAACAGAGAATTTCTTTGTTGTGCTGTGCAAATGCAGCTGGCATGCACAAATTGAAATTACTTGTGATTGGAATTAGTAAAACTACCCAGGGCTTTAAAGTCAGCCAGGTACCTCACTGATTTATAAGAACCAGCCAAGTGCGTGGATGTCTTGAGTAATATTTGTCGAGTGGTTTAATAAGAACTTTGTACCCAAGGTGAAGGAGCACCTGAAAAGTGTTGGTCTCCCACAAAACAGCAAAGTTGTGCTGCTGTTAGATAACAGTTAAACGCATCCACGAGGTGATGAGCTTGTAAATGACAATATTATTGGAACGTTCTTGCCACCCAATACAACTTCAGTGATCCAACCCATGAATCAAGGAATAATTAAGAACCTTAAACACCACTACAAGAGGATATTTACCAGACGTCTTAATAATCAGCTTGGAACACTTAAGGACTTTTATAAAGTCTTCAAAATAAAGTCAGCCATATGGACTATTGCTAGTGCATGGGATGAGGTAAAGCAGACAACACTAAGAAATGGTTGGAAAAACTTTGGCCCACAAAGTCTGTTTCCTGACGAAGATGACGAGACAGATTTTGAAGGATTTGCGGTGAAGAAAGTTAGCGTGAAGAAAAAATTAAGAGAGGAACTCCTAGCCTATGTCAAGGGGATTTAGTCCCCTGAGCTGAGAGCAGAACTGGTGACTGAAATAATAGATGACATCGATAGATGGATAGATTTTGATGAAGCCCCAAACAATCGAAACATGACTAATGATGAAATTATAGAATTAGTAAGTACAGTAAAAAAGCCAGACGAGTGCAATGAAGATGGAGAGGAAGAGGATGAAGAAACGTTAAAGGAAAATTGTAATGTGGAAAAAATTCAGAATTTTTTTAAAGAAATTCTGGCATTTATGGACACGAGTAACAGCGAGTTTGAAATTAAGGACATGACGACTCTGTACAATTTGTATATGAAGTTTTTAAAAACAAGAGCCAAGGGAATGAAACAAATGTCAATTACAGTCTTTTGTAATGGCTTCCAAGAAAGCTCGCATTGCATCACCTGCACCTGACTCATAGCATGTTGACCCAGTCAACCCAACAACTTCAGTCAAACCAACACCAACATCCACCACCACCTCTTCCATGTAAATAACTATGCTTCATCAACATCAGTCATCAACATAAGCAGATCAGGACTTCAATTATTGGTGAGTACAAACAAAATATGGTCCCATTTATGCTATGAACCTGTAGATTTTTCCCCTAGATTTTTTCACACTTTTTTTTAGATTTTTCCTCCATTTCTCGTATACGAACTTACATGTTAACCGACGGGTCTCGTCCCCAAGGGGTTTGGAAACCAAGTGGTGCTCTGTACTAGGACAGTGAACAGAAAAAATAAAAAACTACCCATTACTCTTCTCTCTCGGCAATACTTTGAAGGATTACAGATCCCATGCAATCGCTAACTATTTGATATCATTTAACCCAACTGACAAAAAAAATATATATAAATATAAATATATATAAATATATATAAATATATATAAATATATATAAATATATATAAATATATATAAATATATATAAATATATATAAATATATATAAATATATATATTAGTATATTTTGGTAGCAGTCTTTCCTGTAGACATATTTTATTAAATATGACCGAAAAAGTAAGATTAATAATTCTAACACGAATTTTCTCAATCTTTCGTACATTATGCTTCACTGTTGGAGGTAAATCAAAAATCACTTCTCCAAAATTCATTTTTATTTCTAGTCTGACGCGACACGGGCGCGTTTCGTAAAACTTATTACATTTTCAAAGACTTCACAAATACACAACTGATTAGAACTTGCATTTCCCTGATTTTATATCTACATTTGAGTGAGGTGGGAAGGGTGATGTGGCATTACATTTGAGTGAGGTGGGAAGGATGATGTGGCATTAGAGGATATTAATAGGGTATTAAAAGTATCAACACAAGACAGAACACGAAACAATGGATATTGAATAGAAGTGTTTGTAGAAAGCCTATTGGTCCATATTTCTTGATGCTTCTATATTGGAGCGGAGTCTTGAGGTGGGTAGAATATAGTTGTGCAATAATTGGCTGTTGATTGCTGGTGTTGACTTCTTGATGTGTAGTGCCTCGCAAACGTCAAGCCGCCTGCTATCGCTGTATCTATCGATGATTTCTGTGTTGTTTACTAGGATTTCTCTGGCGATGGTTTGGTTATGGGAAGAGATTATATGTTCCTTAATGGAGCCCTGTTGTTTATGCATCGTTAAACGCATCTCTTTCTCTCATCTTTCTCGCATCTCTTTCTCTCATCGTTAAAACATCTCTTTCTAGGCGTTTAACGATGCATAAACAACAGGGCTCCATTAAGGAACATATAATCTCTTCCCATAACCAAACCATCGCCAGAGAAATCCTAGTAAACAACACAGAAATCATCGATAGATACAGCGATAGCAGGCGGCTTGACGTTTGCGAGGCACTACACATCAAGAAGTCAACACCAGCAATCAACAGCCAATTATTGCACAACTATATTCTACCCACCTCAAGACTCCGCTCCAATATAGAAGCATCAAGAAATATGGACCAATAGGCTTTCTACAAACACTTCTATTCAATATCCATTGTTTCGTGTTCTGTCTTGTGTTGATACTTTTAATACCCTATTAATATCCTCTAATGCCACATCATCCTTCCCACCTCACTCAAATGTAATGCCACATCACCCTTCCCACCTCACTCAAATGTAGATATAAAATCAGGGAAACGCAAGTTCTAATCAGTTGTGTATTTGTGAAGTCTTTGAAAATGTAATAAGTTTTACGAAACGCGCCCGTGTCGCGTCAGACTAGAAATAAAAATGAATTTTGGAGAAGTGATTTTTGATTTACCTCCAACAGTGAAGCATAATGTACGAAAGATTGAGAAAATTCGTGTTGGAATTATTAATCTTACTTTTTCGGTCATATTTAATAAAATATATATATATATATATATATATATATATATATATATATATATATATATATATATATATATATATATATATATATATATATATATATATATATATATATATATATATATATATGTATATATATATATATATATATATATTATATATATTTATATATGTATATGTATATATATGTGTATATATATATATATATATATATATATATATATATTTATATATGTATATATATATAGAGAGAGAGAGAAATCCAATTTCAGAGGTTATAAACCCATTGATGAATTTCCTACATATGGTTGTGTATCTAGTATTTCAAACCTTAGGTTAAGAAAGGATGAATGTACAACAAAGTGGACAGGTCCCACCATTTCACAAAGTTCACAAATGAATTTTAAAACCCAAGCTAATGACATACAGAATTTTAATTAAAAATAAAGCTTGGTACAATTTGACTACACATCCGTGGATGCATTATAGAAAAGAAAGAAAGCACTCCTGATTGGCAGGTACGAGAGGCAGGAAACAAGGGCTAGATGGCTCTGCCATATTGTTCACTAGTACTGTATAGTATTTTAATTTATGTATTTACACAAGTTCTTACATTCTTGAACAGCCACTAGCATGCATAGCATTTCAGGCAAGTCCTTAATCCTAAAAATACAAATCCACAGGAGCCATGAGGAGGCTTTAAACCTAGGTGCTGTGTGTTCCCAGGCACACGCTCTAGTCGACTGTGTCACCACATGGTAAAAGAATTGCAACCTGTAGTACTACTGCCCCCACAAGGATCCAGAGGCTTCCACTGAAGCCAAACCGGTGTTTCACAATTCCACCATGCACTTGGGCTCTTGACATACAGTAGTTCTACCTCTTGACACTCCTTTTTCAATACACATAGAAATCACATTATAATGATCTCAATGAACAAATCTAACTCATCACGGCTCCTGTAGATTTGTTCACTGATATATCACGATAATGTGATTTCTGTGTATCCTTAATCCTAATTTTCCCTGTAATACGGCCTGTCAAATCGCTTAACCATGTACCATTCATTGCTGGTTTAACAGAGGCTACAGTTAAGGATTGGGGCCCAGCCGATCCTCCCCGGCCAGGATACGAACCCAGGTCTAAGCGCTCGCAAAGGCCCGGGCAAGCGCTTTACCACTGCGCCACGGGGACTAGACTCAGGAGGTAATTTTAAACATTTTTGTATCGGTTTAATAAACCCACATTAACCAATATTCTACACCCATCTTAAACATATATACAACGCCAGCTTGGCAGCCCAAGCTACATGTACACAACGCCCGTAAACACGCTACACGTGGGTCCCACAACCAACACATATTTTACCTCTCCCAAGCTACATATAACAAAATTACCCACCACCACCCCTGAGAAATAACCACAGCACTGCATCCACAGCAATACTAACCACCGGCGGGAGCCTGGGCCGTATTTCTTGGGGTGAGAGTTCCAGACGGTGTCAAAACCCATGGTTGTTGATGGTGTGGAGGCAGGAGAAGGACGGAGCGCCGGGCCTCGACTGGCTTCATGGTTCCTTCCGCTTACTTCCTCCTTTTTTCAACATATTCCTATCTTACAGTATTATTCGTTCATAAAAAAATCTAATTTTTTTTGTTATTCGGTAAGAAAATTGGTGCATCATTACACAAATAGATTGGATATCTATATTGTGAAAAACAAAATACTAATACTCCTTACAAGCGCAATGATAATTATTTCCAATAACAGTAATAATATGTTAATAATAATTTATTCACAAATATACAAAGTAATATTATGCAGGAGTATAATAATTGCTACAAGTACGCATATTTAATTAGGCCACTAATATGCAAAGCATTTTTCTAATAAAAAAGTTAGTCATACATGGAATCAGGGGAGAAAATACCAGCCTCAATACAAAAACAAATCAACTCTGATTAAAAATCAGGTGAGAACATAAAATGTAAGGCTGTTCTATTAGCTCCCACTAGCTCTTGTTCACATAGTTTACAGTTAGAATGTTCACTATTGGGGGATTCATTACCTGCAGCCACCTGCCATAGATATCGATATTCCAGCCTAATTCTGGCAATTACAATGTCACACAATTCTGACAATTGTCAATGTCAATTAGTGGATGTTTTATGCTGCCCGTACATATAATTCTCGGTTCTAAACATGTCATAGCTCTTTGGCCAGGTGCTTTCTGGCCTTTGTCAGTAACTGCTCTTCTGTCTTCCCAAATTTCCTGAAATATTGCGGCTTTTACAGCAGAGATTGGAATGCCCATATCCAACTCAATTTCAGGCTTATCACATGCAGATTCAGCTGCCTTGTCTGTGTCATCATGCTGGACAACACCTATGAGAGATGGTATCCATACAAATGAGACTCTAAATACTCTTGCTCTTTGTATTAATAATATTGTTTATAATGGATGTTACAACATTCCTAGTGTCTATTTTGCATGTCGGGTTTTTAAGGGCCAGCTGAAGAGCTGACTTTGAATCACTGAAAATTACTCCTCCACTGTTCTTCAGTGCGTTAGTGTCAAGTTGTTGTGCAGCTAATTCTGCATGTGTGGAGTTAATTAAGCCAGTTATTCAGTCTCACACTTGTGGTTTGTGTACATATATTGTCGTGGAGGCAAGTAGATCAGCCTTACATTTCATGTTCTCTCCTGATTCTATGTGTGACTGGCCGTCCTGCTAGGATGTTGGATGAGCTTGTAGCTGGTTTTTGATCTACACTGTGTGGTCCTTCATACTGAATGGGGTAACTCCTAGATCTTTCTCTCAGTCCGTTTCATGAAGGACTTCTTCTCCCATTCGGTATCTTGTTTCTGGCTTCCTGTTTCCACTGCCTAGTTTCATTATCATACATTTACTTGGGTTGAATTTTAGTACCCATTTGTTGAACCATTCATTTAGTTCGTCTAGGTCATCTTTTAGCCTCATATATACTATCTTCCTGTCTTAATCCTCTTCATAATTTTTGCATCATCAGCAAACAATGAGAGGAACGATTCTGTACCCTCTGGGAGATCATTTACATATATCAGAAACAGTATAGGTCCAAGGACTGAACCCTGTGGGACTCCACTGGTGACGCCTCGCCAATCTGAGACCTCGCCCCTCACAGTGACTCGCTGTTGTCTGTTGCTTAGGTACTCCCTTATCCAATGGAGTACCTTCCCTTTCACTCCTGCCTGCATCTCCAGCTTGCGCACTAGTCTCTTGTGTGGTACTCTGTCAAAGGCTTTTTGGCAATCCAAAAATATGCAGTCTGCCCAGCCCTCTCTATCTTGCCTGATTTGTGTTGCCTTGTCGTAGAATTCAATTAATCCTGTGAGGCAGGACTTGACATCCCTGATCCCATGCTTTTGTTGAGATACAAAGTTCTTACGCTCCAGATGTTCCACTAGTTCTTTTCGCACAATCTTCTCCATCATCTTGCATAGTATGCAAGTTAGGGACACTGACCTGTAGTTCAGTGTCTCCTGCCTATCACCCTTCTTGTATATTGGGACTACATTGGCCTTCCAAATTCTTGGCAGTTCACCTGTTACCAGTGATTTGTTATACACTACGGAGAGTGGTAGGCACAGAACTCCTGCTCCTTCCTTTAGTATCCATGGTGAGATTCCATCCGGGCCTATAGCCTTTGCTACATCCAATTCTAGCAGATGCTTCCTCACCTCCCCCCTTGTAATCACAAACTCTTCTAGTGGCGTCTGGTTTGATATTCCCTCTCTTATCTCTGGGACTTCTCCTTGCTCTACTGTGAAGACTTCCTGGAATTTCTTATTGAGTTCTTCGCACACTTCCTTGTCGTTTGTAGTGAATCTGTCTGCCCCTTTCTTCAGTTTCATTACCTGTTCCTTCACTGTTGTTTTTCTCCTGATGTGGCTATGCAGCATTTTATGTTGAGTCTCTGCCTTGCTTGCTATGCCATTTTCATATTGTCGTTCTGCCTCTCTTCTCACCCTGACGTATTCATTCCTGTCACTGTGATATTTTTCTCTGCTCTCAAGTGTCCTGTTATTTCTAAAGTTTTTCCACGCCCTTTTACTTGATCGTTGCTTTACTAGCTTATTACATCTCTGGTTAAACTATGGGTTTCTTGTCTCACTTCATTCATTCATGCTGTGTATACCTAAGCTTGTTAATAAAAAAATCACAACCTTAATTATTATTTATTTACTATGTACAATGAAAATGTTTACTTAATTGATTTGATTCATTTATTATGCACCCCATATATACCCACACCGTGGGCGGTAATGGAAAGGTTTAGAGATGACAAGCTGTATGGTACAGTAGGGTATGAAAACGTTAACGAGACCTTGCAGAGATGTACCTAAGTTCTACAAATAATCAATTGATTTTTAATATTGAATAATGCAAGACCTTGCATATAGAGCAACATACAACCATGTGGTGGCACAGTTGACTAAAGCGCGTCTGGGGACATTCAGTACATAGGTTCGAACGGATTTGTTCTTTGATATATCACATTAATATTTTTATTTATTTATTTATATATACAAGAGTTCTTACATTCTTGTACAGCCACTATGCAGCCCCAGCATGGAGCCTGTATCTTGTCAAGCACAAGACGAAGCTGGAAAATGGTCAGAGGTATGTCACTAGGCTAGTCCCAGAACTAAGAGACATGAGTTATGAGGACAGACTACGTGAACTGCACCTCACGTCGCTGGAAGACAGAAGAGCTAGGGGAGACATGATCACCACATACAAAATTCTCAGGGGAATTGACAGGGTGGACAGTTAGTTTAGTTCATTTATTATGCACCCCATACCCATCTTGTGGGCGGTCAAGGATGGATTATTTAACACGGGTGGCACACGCACAAAGGGACACAGGTCTAAGTTGAGTACCCAGATGAGCCACAGAGACGTTAGAAAGAACTTTTTCAGTGTCAGAGTAGTTAGTAAATGGAATGCAATAGGAAGTGATGTGGTGGAGGCTGACTCCATACACAGTTTCAAATGTAGATATAACAGAGCCCAGTAGGCTCACGAATCTGGTACACCAGTTGATTGACAGTTGAGGCGGGACCAAAGAGCCAGAGCTCAACCCCCGCAAGCACAATTAGGTGAGTACTAGCACGCATAGCGTTTCGGGCAAGCCCTTAATCCCATGTTCGGAATGCGACCCGCCAACCATAGCTGCTCTGGAGAAGGTGCAACACCTAGCAACAAAAATCATCCGAGAGCTTAGTATGGTTGAGGGCAACAGGGCCAACGACAGTACAAACCAGGCATGACAGGGCGGATCTCATCGAAACTTTTAAAATACTGAACAGTTTGGAGGATGTTTATACGGACAATTTCTTCAAATGTAACACAAATGAGGAACAACGAGTTCAAGCTCAACAAGCCACAAAGGACTGAAAAGAGGACATGCATTTTCACCCATAGGGTTGTAAACCCGAGGAACTGCCTACCCGCCGAAGTCGTAAATGCCAAAACTCTACTACGTGGGTTTTAAAATACAACTGGAAAAGCTCATCAGGGCAATTAAGGGGACCTTTGACAAGTCGTTGGCTTTCTGTCCTCGTCGAAGCCACTAGTATTAGTGGCCTTCACGTAAATTCAGGTAACAACACTGCAAACCAGACATAATAGGGCTGATCTCATCCAACTTTTTTATAAATGTTGAACATTTTTGAAGGATATTAATCCAGACGACATCTTTAAAAGGTCAAATATAACACGTACAAGGTACAGCAGCTCCAAGCTCATATGTAGGATAAAAGACAAAACACGCTCTCTCACCCATGGGCTTTTAAATCCATTTAGCAGAAACTAAATGCTAAGTCAGTACTGCTGATTCAAAATCCACTTCGATCTTTAACAAGCCGCCCGTTCCCTGTCCTCGTCAAGGCCACTTTAAAGATGGTGGTCCTTAGGTAAATTCAGATAAAATAACCCTCGAGAGGTTGATGGGTCTTAATAACCCTCCATCTAGACATTGATAAGGCTTAATAATCCTTCAGAGATTTACAAGCCTTAATAACCTCAAGAGGTTGATAGGTTATATTAACCCTCTAGAAGTGATAGGCCCTAATAACCCTTCAGAAATTGGTGTGCCATAATAACCCTTTATACAGGTTAATAGGCATTAATAACTCTGTAGAGGTTGAGAAGCCTTAATAATCATCCGGAGATTGATATAGGCTTTAATAACCCTCCAGAGGTTGATATACCTAGATAACACCATAGGTTAATAGGCCTCATTAACCTCCCTAATGTTGATAGACCCTAATAACCATCCAGAGGTTGAATGTCTTAAATAACCCTCCTGAGGTTGATAGGCCTTAATAATCCTCCAGAGGTTGATAGGCTTAAAAATCCTCGAGGTTGATAGGCCTTAATAGTCCTCCAGAGGTTGATAGGCCTTAATAATCCTCCAGAGGTTGATAGGCCTTAATAACCCTTCAGAGGTTGATTTACCTTAATAATCCTCCATTGGTCGAGAAGCCTTTATAATCCTCAAGGCACTACGGGCTCACCATAGCCCGTGGTACTTGGAACTTTTTGTTCCAGGTAGCGAATCTTTAACAACAACAACATATAACCCTCCTACCTACCTTGAGGCTACCTTGAGGTGCTTCCGGGGCTTAGTGTCCCCGCGGCCCGGTCGTCGACCAGGCCTCCTGGTTGCTGGACCCTCAAAAGGTTGATAGTCCTAAATACTCCTTCTGAGGTTGATCGGCCTTAATAACACCTCCAGAAGTTAATAAACTTTAATAACCAGAGAGTGATAGGCCTTAATAACCGTGCAATGTTGATAGGCCCTAATAACCCTCCAGAAGCTGATAGGTCATACTGTAATAACTTTCCTGAGGGTGATAGGTCTTTATAACCCTCTAGATTGATAGACCTTGACAACCCTCCAGAGGTTGATAGGTCTTAATAACTTTCCAGAGGTTAATAAATGGTCACTGCTTGCAACACAAGCGGGGATGTTTCTGGCGGGGGAGAAGGAAACAATTGCGCAGCGCGTCCCGCGGCGTTGCGCGGGCAGTTTGGGGCCGTATAAATACGGGCGCACAACGGGGCTCCGCCTCACTCCGCCTGCCCTTGCCGCTGCCCTCGCAAAACTATAGGCTAAGGTCTCATACTTACTACGGGTGTACCTTTTAAGTTAAATCTAGTCCTTGGAATTGTTACTGTTAATTCTTACTTTATATATTTACTTTATATATTTACTTTATATATTTACTTTATATATTTTAATATAAACGTTATATATTCCTTAAATTATATTTGAAACTTTGTATATTTACATGTTCAATATTAAGTTTTATATAATATCAACTTTGTTAAGTCTATAATATAAACCGTGTTTAATATAAACTTTATATAATTACTTACTTTATGTGAACTTTATATATTTACATGTTCTGCAGAATTTAATCTTCAATAAACTTTAACGCCCCATACTGCCAGTATCTTTCTCCCCCTGGTCAGAAAATCTTAATAACTCTCCAGAGGTTGATAGGCCTTAATAACTTTCCAGAGGTTAATAAATCTTAATAACTCTCCAGAGGTTGATAGGTCTTAATAACTTTCTAGAGGTTAATAAGTCTTAATAATCTGAGCTACCTATGTGCTTTAATATACTGTACCTACAAATCTCTCTCATCTCATTTTTTTTCTTGCAATGTACCTGTTATCGTTTTTATAAATTTTGCTAGTATGTACCTACTTAAAATTTTCTGTTAGATTAAGGACCTGCCCGAAACACTGAGCGTACTAGTGGCTTTACAAGAATGTAATCACTATGCTATGTATCCTCACCATCCCAATGTATCTTCTTGTATAAAAATAAATGAATAAATAAATAAATAAATAAATAAATAATCCTCCAGAGGTTGATAGGCCTTAATAACCCTCCAGAGGTTGATAAACCTTTATAACCCTCTAGATGTTGATGGACCTTAACAACCCTCCAGATGCTGATAGACCTAAATAACCCTCCAAAGGTGGATGGGCCTTAATAACCCACCGGTGATTGATAGGCTATAATAAAAAAGATTCACCCATAGGGGTATTAACCCATTTAATCATCTACCCATCCAAGTAATAAATGCTAAGCCATTGCTGGAGTTCAAAATCCAGCTGGATAAAATCAGAAAAAATGGGGTAGCCTTTGACAAGCCCCCCACTTCCTGTCCCCATCGAGGCCACTAGAGATATGGTGGCCCTCAGGCAAACTCAACACGTATAACGCTTCAGTTGATAGACCTTAATAACCTTCCAGAGGTTGATAACCCATAACTCTCCAAAGGATGATTGGCTTTAATAATCCTTAAGAAGTTGATAGGGCTTAATAATCTCTTAATAATAATAACAAGCCTTAATGACCCCTTAATAATAATATAGTTAGGCACGTTTCCTTTCGCCTGATGCAACTGTTCAGCTAACTGTAAAATAAGTATCCAGTATTTAGACAAATGTTGTGGGTTGCATCCTGGGGAAAGTGAGCAGTTAGACTATAGGGACCTCGATAACCCTGTTGCTCAGAAATCTCCCAGAGGTTTTGATAATGTGCGAGAAAATTGCAGGGAGTGAATGCACATGAATGAAAGATCATTGTTCAGTAGTTGAGTATGAAGGAAATTCTACGAAAAGTCATTATGAATGCAGAGGTAATGGAATTGTCTGGAAAGTTTAAATACTGTTGTGATGAGCTAGCAACAAAAGTGCCATTTCTGCAAATAAAACTGATTGCTGAGTGAATCAAGTTAAAAAAAAATAGAATAGAATAGAAAGGAATGCAGGTAATGTATTGTATGGAATGGTTGAACACTAAGAAGCATGTGCAGTGTTGTAAACACTGATAGAATACGGCATGATAAAGTTATGGAAATACAGTATACAAGTTTTAACTGTGATAAGATGATATTGCTAATGTAAGAATAACTACTTAATGGGACCTAGGCAAACACACATGATAGACCCTTTATTTATATCAATTAGCAACACATGTAAAATAAGAACAAGCAAACCCTCCCTGTTCACTCTAGACCCTAGTCATGACAATGTTGAACAGAGTAATGATGCTGTAATTAAAAAGCAGAGAAAACATATGTGAGTAATTTTGAATGTGAAAGGAAGGGAAAGTTGTGAATGTGTAAAGAAAGGTAAAATCAATATGTAACAATTGATTAAATATGGAAAGTGACCTTCATTCTGTATGAGGAATACATTCTGGGAATGTCTTGATCTAAGTGAATTCATACAACATTACTTTTAAATACTTTTACCACTTTCCAGCTATACAGGATACAGTATATATGGTTCACCTTATAATTTCCTATCGTTGGGGACAGGAAACCTGTTAGGCTTATTGAAGCTCCCTCTAAGCCAATTACTAATGACCTTCACCAGGATGCAACCTCAACAGTTGTCTAACTCTTACCTATTTACTGCTAAGGGAACAGAGGTTATCGAATTAACGAAAATGTTCTCAACGTCTCTTTAACTTAGGGATCAAACTCAGGAACTAGGTTGTGAGACGAGAATATAAACAACCACATTACAGAACCCCCCTTGAGTGTATAAAGCACTATAGGCATGTGTACCCCCAGTGATGTTGATAAACGTAGTTGCCACTTCCTACAACAAATATACAGTAGTGTATCAAGTAGATTTAACCCCTTATTAATGATGCAGAATGGAGTAAACATTACTTTTTGTTTATGCATATTGGGGTGCAGCAGGTATTATGGAAAGTTTGTTAGTGCCACAATGCATAAATGTTACAATAAAACAAAACGATGCATGAAGCACCAACTAATACTAAACAAAGCACACTTCATTCTTATTGAATTTTACCTTGTAAAAATTAAATTTTGTATATACAGTACTAAGGGTACATTTTGTACATACAGTACTCTGCAATACATGTGAGCTAAGCATGAAACGTGGCTATGAACAGGACCAAACCACAGTACAGTAATTTGTTACGAGTGAACAAGGAATGTATAATTTTCCTAATAATTCACAAAGAACACTTTATATGTAGTATACAGTAGCCCTTGAACTTTGCAGAGGTTGTTTTCTTAGAAAACCAGTGTAAAAATAAAGTTACACGGATAAGCAGGACTATGTTTCAAGGACATACAAAAGCCCACTTTTCTTAATAAAACACCAACTATGACACTATATTTAATACTCCTGCCACTTTCCTAATTCAGTGTACACAATTAAGTCCAGAATATTTTAAAGAGCAATGATGCAAGAATATATTCCAAAAACTTTGCAAAACATAAGAATTGTGATGTATACTTACCTAATTGTGCTTGTGGGCTTTTTATTAACACTTCTCAACTGTCAATCAACTGGTGTACAGATTCCCAAGCCTACTGGGCTCTATCATGTCAACATTTGAAACTGTGTATGGAGTCTGCCTCCACCACATTGCTGCCTAGTGCATTCTATTTGTTAACTACTGACAATGCACTAGACCTGCAGAAAGCAAAAAAATAACCCATGCCTTTATAAACATAGGATATAGGTGAATATAGGTACAGTAACTCAAAAAACTACATTGTCCACTTTAATGTAGGTGTTCCAAAAAGTGGACCACCTGTATATAATGCCTGAAATTCTGCAAAAACACCTGCTTAAATGGATAGAGAAACATGTCTTCCATTGACAAAACCCTCTAAAATCTCCACTACCAACGAGAAGTAGAGCAGCCAAGCGGACTTTTTGAGGGAAACCAAGACAGTAGGCATGAAGAGCAACAAAGGCAGAATGTAACAAGACCTGCAGGAGCAGTATAAATAACCAGGGAATAGCAAAAACGGATATAACAGCAGACAATAAGGCAGAGAATGAAGGAAACTAGGAAAAGTGAATGAGACATATCAGGAACTGCCCAGAGAAGACTTCGTGTCCCACAGATGAACTGAGAACATCTACTAAGTGGGTGTGACCACAGCTAGAGGCGACCTCCACAACTGGACATGAATCCATTGGTGCAGTACTTTGAGCTTCCCCCTAGTACCTCTACATAGGTTAACAGCATCACTCCAGTCGCATCTACGGAACTTCAAGCACTCCTGGATGATTTCAAAGATGTGACCCAACCCGCCAGCCTTCGACCAGAAGTGCAACAAACGATTATGCATCACATTACTACAATGGAAGCACCTATGTAGCGAGTAGATTATCCCAATAATATACTCGCTCCACCATCTAACCTCAGTAAGCAGAAAAGGGCAGGAGCAAACACGGCACTGCCACAGCATCGAAGGAAGAAAAGAAGGACCCACAAGGAAGGCCTGAAATTCTGGAGGAATCCTCCTTTCAATCTAGAGTCTGGAGACAACATTAAAACTATCACCAGTCCAAAGAAAATAAAAGGCTTTCTGCCAGCCAGGAACTTGCACTGCATTCAGGAATCAGGATATGCCCCATACTAAAATGAGGATAGATCTAATGTATATGCAGTGTGTTGGGCTAAGGTTGATGGCAAAGCAAAGCTCAGAGAGCTAATGAGGGGTCCTTCAAGTTAAAGTCCACAAAACCCTTGGAATAATCTAATGAATTTTTGACATCAAGGAAAGCAAACAAGATTTTTTTTCAGCTGGTGTGCTCCAATTGGTCATGCATGGAAACCTCATCTTCAATAGGAGAACTGTAATGGGCAGGGCAGAGCAACGAAAATTATTCTGTAACTAAGACAACTGTCATACCAGGAAAAGTTGATAGAATCAATGGTAACAAAACTGCAAACCAGACATGGCAGGGCTGATCACATTGAGACCATAAAAATGCTGACCAAATTAGAAGACATTAATCCAATCCATTTATTTAGAAGAGCTAATGTAAGTCAATGTATCGAGCAGCATTATTAAGCCATAATGTAAAACAAACAATAGATAATTTTTACCTGAATTTACCTATAGTGTAATAAATCAATGAAATGGAACAGCTAGTGCTAGTATATAAATACCAAAACAATGCTTCACTTCTAATTACAACTAAAATAATCTCTAGGAATAATAAGGGAACCTTTGATGAGCCCCAGCTTCTTATTCCCAGTCACAGAGATGCTGAGCCATGGAACTATGATAACATATGGAGTAATTTTGATGATGAATCATAATACTGTAAGAAGATATGCAGTGCAATTTAATACAGTAATTTGCACTACAATACTGTTTTATGGTCTTGTGTAATATGAATTGAGCAAAGAAAGTTTATATGTGAGTGTTTAAGGAAAGAACAAGAGTTTAGCCAAGAACATACTGTACTGTATAATAATGCTGTAGACACCCAACCCACACATCTGAAAATAAAGAAAGTGACAATGTTTCAGACCATCCTTGACGATTATCAATGACAGTTGTCTAGGAAGGACCGAAATGTTGTTAATGTGAAAGGTTGTCTAATTAGTCTGGGTGTCTTATTTTCACTCACATTATTGTGACTTGCTGTCTGTATTAATACCATACTGTACCTTTGAAGTACAGAAAATAGAGTGAGGAATATGATCAACTTGTGCATATACATATATGGTATATGTAACTTGTGCATATACATATATGGTATATGTAACTTGTGCATATACCATAAGTGATAAGTGACATACACAAAAATACAATTGGTGCTAGCACACTGTGGAATACTCCACAATGAAATTGTCACTAAGTTAGCAAAAAGCAATGCACGCTATAACACGCATCACACACACAAACCAATTTTTCATATAGCACAGAAAAGGGTCCTAAAATCCACAATCACTCAACATTTATAGCAAAATGGAAAACATCATGCCCCTCAATATACTGTAGAACCATAAAACAACTAAAAGAGTTGGTTAGCTTGGAGAAACTCATCGAGCACAAAAACACAAAAAATTATGTAATAACAATGACCATACTAGCAACCCAAAGCAGTTTCACAGAATCATATGACAAAGATTATAGGAAAGATGAGACATGACAAACGTAGCTTCCAATCTGTAACTATGCCTATAAATACAGCACACTGCCAAGTGCTTGCATGAGTAACTCCAAAAAATAAAACTCAAGTCCTGCCTGATGTCAACATTGATGAAGTTAGGCATCCATGACAGTCTTTCCCAACATCAATCACGCAGTTATCAAAAATGAGAGACCTTCATGCAAATTGCATGTACTCTAAAGTATAATTACTGGTAATCTCAGGACTTAAAGTATAGGTCCTGAGATCTGATACAAGCGAATCTAGCTAAAGTGGTCAATAAGTTTCTTACAATATTACAAAGCACAGAAGGCAACATGGAAAGTTGAAAGTTACTCTGGTTGATTAGGTAAGAGTTTAGATCCTAGCAATTACTCTTAGCAGTCCTTATTTATCCTCCACACAATAAAAATAGGCAAGAAGATATTATAATGATATAGGCTAGTAGTCTATGACTGATATAAACTAGAAGCCCATAACTGATATATACTACTAGTTTATGCCTGATATAGGCTAGTAAGTAATTATAAAAAGAAGACACCAAGCCAGGGAGGCTATGTAGCACCGTCAAATGTGCTGGATATTAAAAAGGCGCTAAATATCACTAAGGATGCCAATACGAGAACAAAAGTGCATAAGGTGAACAACATCAAAGGTATCCGATTCACTAAGGATTATATCGTGGGGCAGTCGGGAAGCAAGACACACACTCATCCTGGAAGTCTGGACATTCAACAAGAATATGCATGAGATACGAAATACGAGAACAAAAGCGCATAAGCTAAACAACCTCAAAGGTATCCGATTCACCAAGGATTCTATCGAGGGCCAGTTGGGAAGCAAGATGCACACACATCCTGGAAGTCTGGACATTCATTAAGAATATGCACGACCATAAGAGGGACAATGCAGTTTGGACAATAAGGAGTAGGGTGGTGTTCCATTAAGTGCCCATGAGTTTAATAGGAATGGCCAATACGTAACCTCACCAGAGCCATTTCCCATTGCTGGTTATGATGGTAGGAGGAAGGCCATGGGGACACACTACCCTTAAGAGCATGCAGCTTGTTACTAGTAACAAAAGACCAGCGTTCCTTCAAATGGGCACAGTGAGGAATGAATAACTGGGTAGAGTCGAAATAAGACCCACCTTTGCGGGAAATGGGTCAAATGGGTTTAGCCTCCTTCGCGGCAGCATCCGCATGCTCATTTAAGGAAACACCGATATGGCTGGGAACCCAGCAAAACTCGACTGCATTAAATCTGCAGCAGATAAGAAACGGCCAATATTGAATTTAGACCACTACAGGATGAACAGGATTAAAGGACTCTAGAGCCATGAGGACACTGTGAGAGTCAACTACAACAACAAAGGAAGAATGACAGTGAGAAAGCAGTTGACTTAGAGAAAATTGCATAAAGTTCTGTTGTGAAGATGCATCTCTGGAGGCAGGAGACACACATAGGTGGTCAGGAAATACAGTGGAGTAGCCTACACCTTTGGCAGACTCAGACCAATCTGTGAAGACAGAGATGGAGCAGAAGTGTGAAGATATAGGCTAGTAGCCCATGCCTGATGAATGCTACTAGCATATTCCTGATATAGGCTAGTATCCAATGTCTGATATAGATTAGAAGCCTATATCAGTATACACAAACATCACTTACTGGCCTGCCACACTCTACAAGCTCCTAATTGTGCTTTCAATGAATTCTGTTCCAAATGTTTCATCTGTTAAGTAATTATCCAATGAAAGAACTAAGCCCAGAAGGCTATATAGCACTGTCTGTGTTTCAGAATATCCAGCAGTTTACAGAAATACTTCAGGATTCCAATAATTTTTGTTTCTTTCCTAATTTGTGCAACTCACTGGGGATATCCTCAATTCACAACTTGATTTCTTTACTGTTGAGTAGTACAGAGTTTCTTTGCTTTATGTGATAGGAAAACAAGTGTAGAATTCATTAAGAAAGAATCATTCTGGTTTTGACTTTCATTCTGTTAGTACAGTGAGTGTGAAGCCCTAAATTGGTAAGATGTTCACTCTTCAGACAGAGGGTTTGTCCATGCACTACAGCACAGGCATTTTATTGTGCAGATTTAGTCACCTTCTTAGCATAGTGCCCTACATCCTTGGCTCACAACCCTAGGGACCCTAGGTTCAATTCGTAGGTTGGATAGAAACAGTTGATCACATTTCCTTTCATATGATGCTACTGTTTATCTAGCAATAAAATAAATACCTGGAGTTAGGCAAATATTGTGGACTGCATCCTAAGCAAGGTCAGTAATGCACCTGGGGGAAGCCTCGAGAAGCCTAAGAACATGCTTCCTATATCCAACAATGGAAATTATCCGGGAACAGATCGCAAGTGAATACCTATCAAGTCAGTGATCAACAGCTAAAAAAAAAAAAAAAGAGTGAAAAATACTAGTATTTTATAATAAATTGTGGCTTAATGAGGCACAACCATCTGAAGAGTAATTAAAGAGGATGTCAACAAATACTTAAGGTGTTTTTTCTGACCCTCCATTATCTTTGGCACTTTGTTCTCTTTTAAGAATTCATCATTCCTGAGATAATGGTTTCATGCAAACATTGACCCATGCTTGAGGATATGGTCTCATGCAAACATTGCCCATACTAGAGGATATGGTCTCATGCAAGCATTACCCATACTTGAGGAGATGGTCTCATGCAAGCATTACCCATACTTGAGGAGATGGTCTCATGCAAGCATTACCCATACTTGAGGAGATGGTCTCATGCAAACATTGCCCATACAGTACTTGAGGAGAGGGTCTCATGCAAGCATTACTCCATACTTGAGGAGATGGTCTCATGCAAGCATTACCCATACTTGAGGAGATGGTCTCATGCAAACATTGCCCATACTTGAGGAGATGGTCTCATGCAAACATTGCCCCATGCTTGAGGAGATGGTATCATGCAAACATTGTCCCATGCATGAGGGGATGGTCTCATCCAAGCATTAACCCATGCTTGAGGAGATGGTCTCATGCAAACATTGTCCCATGCTTGAGGAGATGGTCTCATGCAAACATTGCCCCATGCATGAGGAGATGGTCTCATCCAAGCATTAACTCATGCTTGAGGAGATGGTCTCATCCAAGCATTAACTCATGCTTGAGATGGTCTCATGCTAACATTACTCCATGCTTGAGGAGATGGTCTCATGCAAATATTTCCCCATCCTAAAGATGGCCTAAAGTAAACACTTTCCCTACACATTTCAAAAGCTTTTACATATTAGAAGAATGTAATAACAAATTAATGGCTACCATGAGAAACTACATGAATCAGAGAAGTGGCAGGAAGAAAGATATATACAGTGTAAAAGCACAGCCAGGGCAAAAGAATGACAAGATGACAGCAAAAAATCTTTCTGGTGGGTTTCCCAAAGAACATTTACTAAAAATGTAAAAGAAACTATCAGATCACCAAGTGGGACTTGGGGTTCAGGTGTAGCCAAGGAACTCTCAATAAAGGATGGTGTGCCATTAATTTGTCCATGGTAGTGCTTCCAGGGCAACCTATGCCAACTTTTCTACTGCCTTGGTACAGAAAATGTACTAATAGTAATTTAAGGAATGCACTTTTCACTATTAATAATTTTTGTAAAGAAATGGTTTATAGCAGCCAATTGTCTATTTAACATCCATATAAAGTACATCTATGTTCCTTTATTCGGAGGATGGCGGGGTTATATCAATGAAAATTAGAACAACAGATATTCTTGAGAGATTAGTAAAAGGCTTGCAAATATGTGACCTATAACTAAGGTCTGCAACTCTAGGAAGGAGTAAAGTAAATAAATAAAAAAAAAAGGCACCAAGCCTGGAAGACTATTTAGCACCGACTGTGTTGTGAGATATTCAAAAAGACATTAATATCATTCGGGATGCCAATAATGGTGCAGTAAGACACAAGCAACATCAAAGACATCTGATAAGTAGAAGTAAAGGTAAGATTAAGTTCTTTACTTTCCTAAGATTTCACTTTCATAGTCAACCAAACAGAAGCCTTCCATTTAAAAATCAAATGTGACTTCAGAACACTTTACAAGCACTCCAAAATAACATACAGCTTTGAAATGTTTGTATGCTTTTTTTCCAGCTAAATGTTGGCATTTTTCTCACCTGAAAATATTCCTGTGGCCTGCTATCTATTCTTTGTGAGGTCCCCATAGTTTTACAAACCAGAAATTTGTGCTTCGATATACAATAATATATGTTTCGTAAAAAAATACCAAAAAGCAAGGGATAAAACACTAAAGTTAAAGGATATGTCTTTGGTTGTCATTATTCTTCATAGAACCTTTTTGTTACACCCTATACTTGACAATGATGTAGACAATATTCACATAAGGAAAATTATTATGTCACTAAAACAATCACTTAAAACAAACAGTGAAAATTGAAAACCCTGTGGTATACTTTCTATAGTTGAGTAACATTTTATCAATAAAGGTCAAATGAAACTACAGCTTTGTGACTTTTTGCTTAAAATTGTTGCAAAGAAAACAAACGATAGACTGCTGACATTAGTTGCAATTTTGTTCGTGACTAGGGGTGGCATGAACGGAATGATCGGGGAGCTGACATTTGCTAGGTCAGTTCACTGGGTTACACAGGTCTGGGTCACCTCTCTACCACAGAATTAGTTAATCTTATATATCTGGAGCCTCGGGTTGACCCAAAACCCCACCAAGGTGACGACCTAGCTGCTCCCAAATCACCGCTACCAAAACATCTATTTTTAACCCAGGCCGCAGCCCCACAGAAGAAAGCAGATGGCGCCGTTCTCCCTCCAGAGCTGCTGGCAAAGAAATGAACACCTAAGAGGCCTGCAGTCATCTTGGGTGTGGCCATGAGCTGGTTGGGCCACCATCTAGCTTGTACACAAAATTGGCCTCTTCTTGGTAATCATACACAAGTGGATTATCAATATACATGATCATTGTGACAATGGTAGTTACTAGATTTTTCACAGGGCACTGATTCATATACCACCTGTGTTCCTTACATGAATGAAATTTGGAGGTTTAGTCTTTTATCATTGGACAACTACTTAATGCAGTTACATCATTACCTTAGTTTGATTTTTAAGAAGCCAAACTTCACCTTGTATTTTATGTTTCACAGTGCAACTGCCTTACACATGTTTATATACAAAGTTGTGTAGAAAACTGTTCTTTTGAATGCAACACAACTGAATAACCTTTTTTTTTAAATAATTACTCACTTAAAAAAAGGAAAATCCATGATTTGTGCTATAGCACCTAAAATGACAAGGAAACCCTTGGTAAAGTTGTCTGGCATACACAACATGGTGACAACGGCGCTAATCTTCGCCAAAAGACTAAACACAAAGTGTTGGCATGTAAGGCAAACGCAAGTGAGAACTTCACGTAGTTATTATGTGACACGTGACAGTCCAGCTGCCTTGGCCACCTGTCCGTCTTGGCCAGCTAAAGCTATCAATATATAGAACATCTATCACAATAATAATTAAAAGCATACAAAAAGTCACAGCAATTCCAAAGGGTGTCACAATTTCTCCTGAGCCCTTGAAAAATTGGGATCCCTTTAGATTATTAAAGAGGCCAAGGCGGACAGACTTACCATCAATACAGCAGCTCACATATAGATGAACAAGGGTTTCCAAATGCAAGAGTTGAGAACTGGCCATGTACGGCAGTGTGTGTACTATGCACATAGATGCACACGTGCACACACACTCTCTGAGGCCGGAGTGTGGCCATCAGGTACATAGAACACTCAAACTGTTGTGTCCTTTCTAGCCACTTAGTCAAAAGTGGTTACATTCACACTCCTTTTATCACACAATTACATTCTTTCTTCTCTTTCCAGTAGGCTGTTTGACAAACATGTTTGTGCTAATAAGCAGCACCCTCACATTCATTTAGTTCACACTACCGTCATTGTTGTCCCTGACACAATGCCTTACTGGCTACATGACTTGACCAGAAATCATCTGGGTTGGTTCAACCATCCACATACATGCCCAGGACCACACCAGACTGTTGGGAACTGCTACCCTGATCACACCAAGGTTGTGGGGAGGGCAGTGTAGGGCTGCCAGTTACTGTGAATACGGTATCCTCTTCCTCATCATCATCATCATCATCATCTTCTTCGTCCTCTTGGGCATGAGTGGGGGCGGTGAGTCAGGAGGCCTCATGACGGCCGCCACATAGTCCGCAGGCGACGGCACATCGATGGCATGCTCGCAGTGGCAAGTAGCACCACAGGCACGGCACCAATAGGGATAACAATGTTAATCCAAGCCACCGTCGCCCGCACGACTCATCTGCTGTGCCTCCAGGACCCCCACATTCACACGGATGGTGCGCAAAATCCCCTTCAGCATCACTCATGCAGTGATATAACATACACTGTGCGCAGGAGATACATGTAAGTGTGTCAATAGCTGTGCGCACACAGTCTGGGGCATATTCACAACTGCCTCGTGAATTCATATCGTATGTAAACATCTCCTGGCAGTGTCGACAGCGAGCTTTTATGGTCTTTCTGACCCTTTTTTCTCGTTTTCTAGGTCTCTTACCAGGTAGTAACTGAGGAGCCATTTGTTGTGAATGAGTTCCCCCGACAAGCTCGAGCTGCTGTTGCTTCTTGAGAGATGTTATACTGTGCCTCTTCTCCCCTTTTATGCCTTCAACTACTGGGTAGCTATACTCATGGTGCATTACTGCTGGCTGACTTTCTGCTGGATCAAACTGAACATAGGAGTAGTTTTCTCCAGAAACTCCTATTTTATCTTGGTCCTGGGATATATCAAGGGGGTTAACAGACTTATGCTCACAATCCAATTCTAATGGCTTGTCGGGGGGGTTGTTGTTATGGGGCAGTGGAGGTCTGGGCCGGGGTGGAAATGTGATGCGGTGCAGGTGGTGGTGATGGTGGTGGTTGGTGTGAGGGTGGGGGTGGGTATACGGCTGAGTTGTTGTCCCTGCCGTAGAGGTGGCCAGGTTAGAAGTGGTGGAAGAGGGAGAGGTGTTTGTAGTGGATATGCCAGTTCCTCCCGCTGATCCGATTCCCCCCACTCCACCTCCTGGTGGTGGGTAATGGTGGTGGTGGTGATGGTGGTGGTGGTGGTGAGGGGGGTGGTCTGGGGTGGGCAGGGGGGTTGAGGTGGGTGTGTGACGGCTGCTGCTGCAGGTGGTGACCGACCCTGACGACGACCGTGACCCATCTCTCTCCACCGGAAGATTCACCGTCTGCAAATCACCATCACTGTCAAGGTTGGTTATTAATAACTATGTCAGTTCATTATTATCAGTGAATAAAATCTAAACTACAAAAGTAAAATAATAATTTTTTAGCAAATGTTTAAGGGATATAGGAAATTAATGAATAAAATATGAAGAGATTAAGAAAATTAAATAAAAACAAAACAAAAAAGGAAATGGAACACCCTAGAGATTCTTACCAATAATTAACAGACAAATTAGACAAATTATTTTAAAGCAAAGAATATAAAAATAATAAAAATTGAAATGATAAAAAATACACATGTACGAAGATGCCACTTACCATAAATACATTATCATCGCCAACATCTATGTTGAGTCCATGGCGATATGAGGGAAAGTCGGTGAGACCTGAGAATTATAAACTCATTACATTATCATACAATCAATTTCTGCGGTTCAGTTCCAATTTTAGAATGCTACACATCTTCCTACTCCTAATAATATATATATATATATATATATATATATATATATATATATATATATATATATATATATATATATATATATATATATATATATATATATATATATATATATATACATACATATATATATATATATGTATATATGTATATATATATATATATATATATATATGTCGTACCTAGTAGCCAGAACTCACTTCTGAGCCTACTATGCAAGGCCCGATTTGCCTAATAAGCCAAGTTTTCATGAATAAATTGCTTTTCGACTAAATAACCTACCTAACCTAACCTAACCTAACTTTTTCGGCTACCTAACCTAACCTAACCTAACCTATAAAGATAGGTTAGGTTAGGTTAGGTAGGGTTGGTTAGGTTCGGTCATATATCTACGTTAATTTTAACTCCAATAAAAAAAAATTGACCTCTTACATAATGAAATGGGTTGCTTTATCATTTCATAAGAAAAAATTTAGAGAAAATATATTAATTCATGAAAACTTGGCTTATTAGGCAAATCGGGCCTTGCATTGTAGGCTGAGAAGTGAGTTCTGGCTACTAGGTACGACATATATATGTATATATATATATACATATATATGTCGTACCTAGTAGCCAGAACTCACTTCTCAGCCTATGCAAGGCCCGATTTGCCTAATAAGCCTAGTTTTCATGAATTAATGTTTTTTCGACAACCTAACCTACCTAACCTAACCTAACGTTTTCGGCTACCTAACCTAACCTAACCTATAAAGATAGGTTAGGTTAGGTTAGGTAGGGTTGGTTAGGTTCGGTCATATATCTACGTTAATTTTAACTCCAATAAAAAAAAATTGACCTCATACATAATGAAATGGATAGCTTTATCATTTCATAAGAAAAAAATTAGAGAAAATATATTAATTCAGTAAAACTTGGCTTATTAGGCAAATCGGGCCTCGCATAGTAGGCTGAGAAGTGAGTTCTGGCTACTAGGTACGACATTATATATATATATATATATATATATATATATATATATATATATATATATATATATATATATATGTATATACAGTATATATATGTATATGTATATATGTATATGTATATACAGTATATATATATATATATATATATATATATATATATATATATATATATATATATATATATATATATGTCGTACCTAGTAGCCAGAACGCACTTCTCAGCCTACTATACATGGCCCGATTTGCCTAATAAGCCAAGTTTTCATGAATTAATATATTTTCTCTAATTTTTTTCTTATGAAATGATAAAGCTACCCATTTCATTATGTATGAGGTCAATTTTTTTTTATTGGAGTTAAAATTAACGTAGATATATGACCGAACCTAACCAACCCTACCTAACCTAACCTAACCTATCTTTATAGGTTAGGTTAGGTTAGGTAGCCGAAAAAGTTAGGTTAGGTTAGGTCAGGTAGGTTAGGTAGTCGAAAAACAATTAATTCATGAAAACTTGGCTTATTAGGCAAATCAGGCCTTGTATAGTAGGCTGAGAAGTGCGTTCTGGCTACTAGGTACGACATATATATATATATATATATATATATATATGTCGTACCTAGTAGCCAGAACTCACTTCTCAGCCTACAATGCAAGGCCCGATTTGCCTAATAAGCCAAGTTTTCATGAATTAATATATTTTCTCTAAATTTTTTCTTATGAAATGATAAAGCAACCCATTTCATTATGTAAGAGGTCAATTTTTTTTTATTGGAGTTAAAATTAACGTAGATATATGACCGAACCTAACCAACCCTACCTAACCTAACCTAACCTATCTTTATAGGTTAGGTTAGGTTAGGTTAGGTAGCCGAAAAAGTTAGGTTAGGTTAGGTTAGGTAGGTTATTTAGTCGAAAAGCAATTTATTCATGAAAACTTGGCTTATTAGGCAAATCGGGCCTTGCATAGTAGGCTCAGAAGTGAGTTCTGGCTACTAGGTACGACATATATATATATATTATATATATATATACATATACATATATATATATATGTATGTATATATATATATATATATATATATATATATATATATATATATATTATATATATATATATATATATAATATATATATCTATATATATATATATATTATTAGGAGTAGGAAGATGTGTAGCATTCTAAAATTGGAACTGAACCGCAGAAATTGATTGTATGATAATGTAATGAGTTTATAATTCTCAGGTCTCACCGACTTTCCCTCATATCGCCATGGACTCAACATAGATGTTGGCGATGATAATGTATTTATGGTAAGTGGCATCTTCGTACATGTGTATTTTTTATCATTTCAATTTTTATTATTTTTATATTCTTTGCTTTAAAATAATTTGTCTAATTTGTCTGTTAATTATTGGTAAGAATCTCTAGGGTGTTCCATTTCCTTTTTTGTTTTGTTTTTATTTAATTTTCTTAATCTCTTCATATTTTATTCATTAATTTCCTATATCCCTTAAACATTTGCTAAAAAATTATTATTTTACTTTTGTAGTTTAGATTTTATTCACTGATAATAATGAACTGACATAGTTATTAATAACCAACCTTGACAGTGATGGTGATTTGCAGACGGTGAATCTTCCGGTGGAGAGAGATGGGTCACGGTCGTCGTCAGGGTCGGTCACCACCTGCAGCAGCAGCCGTCACACACCCACCTCAACCCCCCTGCCCACCCCAGACCACCCCCCTCACCACCACCACCACCATCACCACCACCACCATTACCCACCACCAGGAGGTGGAGTGGGGGAATCGGATCAGCGGGAGGAACTGGCATATCCACTACAAACACCTCTCCCTCTTCCACCACTTCTAACCTGGCCACCTCTACGGCAGGGACAACAACTCAGCCGTATACCCACCCCCACCCTCACACCAACCACCACCATCACCACCACCTGCACCGCATCACATTTCCACCCCGGCCCAGACCTCCACTGCCCCATAACAACAACCCCCCCGACAAGCCATTAGAATTGGATTGTGAGCATAAGTCTGTTAACCCCCTTGATATATCCCAGGACCAAGATAAAATAGGAGTTTCTGGAGAAAACTACTCCTATGTTCAGTTTGATCCAGCAGAAAGTCAGCCAGCAGTAATGCACCATGAGTATAGCTACCCAGTAGTTGAAGGCATAAAAGGGGAGAAGAGGCACAGTATAACATCTCTCAAGAAGCAACAGCAGCTCGAGCTTGTCGGGGAACTCATTCACAACAAATGGCTCCTCAGTTACTACCTGGTAAGAGACCTAGAAAACGAGAAAAAAGGGTCAGAAAGACCATAAAAGCTCGCTGTCGACACTGCCAGGAGATGTTTACATACGATATGAATTCACGAGGCAGTTGTGAATATGCCCCAGACTGTGTGCGCACAGCTATTGACACACTTACATGTATCTCCTGCGCACAGTGTATGTTATATCACTGCATGAGTGATGCTGAAGGGGATTTTGCGCACCATCCGTGTGAATGTGGGGGTCCTGGAGGCACAGCAGATGAGTCGTGCGGGCGACGGTGGCTTGGATTAACATTGTTATCCCTATTGGTGCCGTGCCTGTGGTGCTACTTGCCACTGCGAGCATGCCATCGATGTGCCGTCGCCTGCGGACTATGTGGCGGCCGTCATGAGGCCTCCTGACTCACCGCCCCCACTCATGCCCAAGAGGACGAAGAATGATGATGATGATGATGAGAAGAGGATACCGTATTCACAGTAACTGGCAGCCCTACACTGCCCTCCCCACAACCTTGGTGTGATCAGGGTAGCAGTTCCCAACAGTCTGGTGTGGTCCTGGGCATGTATGTGGATGGTTGAACCAACCCAGATGATTTCTGGTCAAGTCATGTAGCCAGTAAGGCATTGTGTCAGGGACAACAATGACGGTAGTGTGAACTAAATGAATGTGAGGGTGCTGCTTATTAGCACAAACATGTTTGTCAAACAGCCTACTGGAAAGAGAAGAAAGATGTAATTGTGTGATAAAAGGAGTGTGAATGTAACCACTTTTGACTAAGTGGCTAGAAAGGACACAACAGTTTGAGTGTTCTATGTACCTGATGGCCACACTCCGGCCTCAGAGAGTGTGTGTGCACGTGTGCATCTATGTGCATAGTACACACACTGCCGTACATGGCCAGTTCTCAACTCTTGCATTTGGAAACCCTTGTTCATCTATATGTGAGCTGCTGTATTGATGGTAAGTCTGTCCGCCTTGGCCTCTTTAATAATCTAAAGGGATCCCAATTTTTCAAGGGCTCAGGAGAAATTGTGACACCCTTTGGAATTGCTGTGACTTTTTGTATGCTTTTAATTATTATTGTGATAGATGTTCTATATATTGATAGCTTTAGCTGGCCAAGACGGACAGGTGGCCAAGGCAGCTGGACTGTCACGTGTCACATAATAACTACGTGAAGTTCTCACTTGCGTTTGCCTTACATGCCAACACTTTGTGTTTAGTCTTTTGGCGAAGATTAGCGCCGTTGTCACCATGTTGTGTATGCCAGACAACTTTACCAAGGTTTCCTTGTCATTTTAGGTGCTATAGCACAAATCATGGATTTTCCTTTTTTTAAGTGAGTAATTATTTAAAAAAAAGGTTATTCAGTTGTGTTGCATTCAAAAGAACAGTTTTCTACACAACTTTGTATATAAACATGTGTAAGGCAGTTGCACTGTGAAACATAAAATACAAGGTGAAGTTTGGCTTCTTAAAAATCAACTAAGGTAATGATGTAACTGCATTAAGTAGTTGTCCAATGATAAAAGACTAAACTCCAAATTTCATTCATGTAAGGAACACAGGTGGTATATGAATCAGTGCCCTGTGAAAAATCTAGTAACTACCATTGTCACAATGATCATGTATATTGATAATCCACTTGTGTATGATTACCAAGAAGAGGCCAATTTTGTGTACAAGCTAGATGGTGGCCCAACCAGCTCATGGCCACACCCAAGATGACTGCAGGCCTCTTAGGTGTTCATTTCTTTGCCAGCAGCTCTGGAGGGAGAACGGCGCCATCTGCTTTCTTCTGTGGGGCTGCGGCCTGGGTTAAAAATAGATGTTTTGGTAGCGGTGATTTGGGAGCAGCTAGGTCGTCACCTTGGTGGGGTTTTGGGTCAACCCGAGGCTCCAGATATATAAGATTAACTAATTCTGTGGTAGAGAGGTGACCCAGACCTGTGTAACCCAGTGAACTGACCTAGCAAATGTCAGCTCCCCGATCATTCCGTTCATGCCACCCCTAGTCACGAACAAAATTGCAACTAATGTCAGCAGTCTATCGTTTGTTTTCTTTGCAACAATTTTAAGCAAAAAGTCACAAAGCTGTAGTTTCATTTGACCTTTATTGATAAAATGTTACTCAACTATAGAAAGTATACCACAGGGTTTTCAATTTTCACTGTTTGTTTTAAGTGATTGTTTTAGTGACATAATAATTTTCCTTATGTGAATATTGTCTACATCATTGTCAAGTATAGGGTGTAACAAAAAGGTTCTATGAAGAATAATGACAACCAAAGACATATCCTTTAACTTTAGTGTTTTATCCCTTGCTTTTTGGTATTTTTTTACGAAACATATATTATTGTATATCGAAGCACAAATTTCTGGTTTGTAAAACTATGGGGACCTCACAAAGAATAGATAGCAGGCCACAGGAATATTTTCAGTGAGAAAAATGCCAACATTTAGCTGGAAAAAAAGCATACAAACATTTCAAAGCTGTACTGTATGTTATTTTGGAGTGCTTGTAAAGTGTTCTGAAGTCACATTTGATTTTTAAATGGAAGGCTTCTGTTTGGTTGACTATGAAAGTGAAATCTTAGGAAAGTAAAGAACTTAATCTTACCTTTACTTCTACTTATCAGATGTCTTTGATGTTGCTTGTGTCTTACTGCACCATTATTGGCATCCCGAATGATATTAACACTTTCGCGCTCTCCGCAAAGGTCACTCAGCCAACCGAATGTGCGCGCTGCGTTTTTATCGCTTAAGCGTAAAAACAAAAATGTGTATACTCTTTTTACTCTTCTGACCTTAGTTCTCATGCTACGTATTTCATTTTGGTACCAACGTGTTCGCAATAAAATTCTCTAGAAGAACATCAGTAAAATAAGTCACGAAACATATAGGGATACCAGCACCAAATAAATAACTACGTAGATGACTCGCCGTGAGCGCCCATCAGCAACAAAATGTTTTTACTCTTGGGATTGTAATCACCTCCACACTTGTTCTACAGCGTTAATTTTGGTATCAATAGACTCGCAATGAAATTCCGAACACGGTGATATGAATATAAGCGTAGAATAATGATGCAGCCCGCCCGCAAGAGTGTGGGAAGTGGTGAAATTGTTTTCCGGTATCGGTGACGGGACGACGCACGGCGCTTTGAAAGTTTATACTTATTTCACTCTCATGACATTAATTTTTTATGTACGTCATTCATTTTTATGTCAATGTGTTCGCAATAGAATGTTCTATGTGCCCATAGGTAAAAAATATCAACAAAGCGTAAGTTAGAATAACGACAAATATAAAACAACGCTGGAACATATCAGTGAGCGTCAAACACACACGAAATATTTTTACTTTTGTTATGTTTGTCAAGTTTATACTTGTTGCACACAGTTATTTTTGGTTGTATATTGATCGGAATAAAATTCCCTAAACAGACATATGCATATAATACATGATATAGGGGAAGAATTACCAGTATAAACGGCTAAAGTCACCCACCTGCAACCCGTTTGGGACAAAATACCATTTGATCGAAGTTATCCACACCTTTCATGAACTTATTGTACCATGAAGCCTAGTGGTGAGAAAGAGAGCCTCATGGCGCGCAGTTTGAAACAAACCCAAAGTAAATCGGATAAAAATTGAATTTTATACAAATATTTTAAAAGTTGACATAACTTTATGTCCACTATGCGTTAGCGTTAGACGAAACCGAACGCGCCGGCGCGTCCAGATAGCGCGAAAGTGTTAATGTCTTTTTGAATATCTCACAACACAGTCGGTGCTAAATAGTCTTCCAGGCTTGGTGCCTTTTTTTTTATTTATTTACTTTACTCCTTCCTAGAGTTGCAGACCTTAGTTATAGGTCACATATTTGCAAGCGTTTTACTAATCTCTCAAGAATATCTGTTGTTCTAATTTTCATTGATATAACCCCGCCATCCTCCGAATAAAGGAACATAGATGTACTTTATATGGATGTTAAATAGACAATTGGCTGCTATAAACCATTTCTTTACAAAAATTATTAATAGTGAAAAGTGCATTCCTTAAATCACTATTAGTACATTTTCTGTACCAAGGCAGTAGAAAAGTTGGCATAGGTTGCCCTGGAAGCACTACCATGGACAAATTAATGGCACACCATCCTTTATTGAGAGTTCCTTGGCTACACCTGAACCCCAAGTCCCACTTGGTGATCTGATAGTTTCTTTTACATTTTTAGTAAATGTTCTTTGGGAAACCCACCAGAAAGATTTTTTGCTGTCATCTTGTCATTCTTTTGCCCTGGCTGTGCTTTTACACTGTATATATCTTTCTTCCTGCCACTTCTCTGATTCATGTAGTTTCTCATGGTAGCCATTAATTTGTTATTACATTCTTCTAATATGTAAAAGCTTTTGAAATGTGTAGGGAAAGTGTTTACTTTAGGCCATCTTTAGGATGGGGAAATATTTGCATGAGACCATCTCCTCAAGCATGAGTTAATGCTTGGATGAGACCATCTCCTCAAGCATGAGTTAATGCTTGGATGAGACCATCTCCTCATGCATGGGGCAATGTTTGCATGAGACCATCTCCTCAAGTATGGGCAATGTTTGCATGAGACCATCTCCTCAAGCATGGGACAATGTTTGCATGAGACCATCTCCTCAAGCATGGGTTAATGCTTGGATGAGACCATCCCCTCATGCATGGGACAATGTTTGCATGATACCATCTCCTCAAGCATGGGGCAATGTTTGCATGAGACCATCTCCTCAAGTATGGGCAATGTTTGCATGAGACCATCTCCTCAAGTATGGGTAATGCTTGCATGAGACCATCTCCTCAAGTATGGAGTAATGCTTGCATGAGACCCTCTCCTCAAGTATGGAGTAATGCTTGCATGAGACCCTCTCCTCAAGTATGGGTAATGCTTGCATGAGACCATCTCCTCAAGTATGGGTAATGCTTGCATGAGACCATCTCCTCAAGTATGGGTAATGCTTGCATGAGACCATCTCCTCAAGTATGGGTAATGCTTGCATGAGACCATATCCTCTAGTATGGGCAATGTTTGCATGAGACCATATCCTCAAGCATGGGTCAATGTTTGCATGAAACCATTATCTCAGGAATGGTGAATTCTTAAAAGAGAACAAAGTGCCAAAGATAATGGAGGGTCAGAAAAAACACCTTAAGTATTTGTTGACATCCTCTTTAATTACTCTTCAGATGGTTGTGCCTCATTAAGCCACAATTTATTATAAAATACTAGTATTTTTCACTCTTTTTTTTTTTTTTTTAGCTGTTGATCACTGACTTGATAGGTATTCACTTGCGATCTGTTCCCGGATAATTTCCATTGTTGGATATAGGAAGCATGTTCTTAGGCTTCTCGAGGCTTCCCCCAGGTGCATTACTGACCTTGCTTAGGATGCAGTCCACAACATTTGCCTAACTCCAGGTATTTATTTTATTGCTAGATAAACAGTAGCATCATATGAAAGGAAATGTGATCAACTGTTTCTATCCAACCTACGAATTGAACCTAGGGTCCCTAGGGTTGTGAGCCAAGGATGTAGGGCACTATGCTAAGAAGCTGACTAAATCTGCACAATAAAATGCCTGTGCTGTAGTGCATGGACAAACCCTCTGTCTGAAGAGTGAACATCTTACCAATTTAGGGCTTCACACTCACTGTACTAACAGAATGAAAGTCAAAACCAGAATGATTCTTTCTTAATGAATTCTACACTTGTTTTCCTATCACATAAAGCAAAGAAACTCTGTACTACTCAACAGTAAAGAAATCAAGTTGTGAATTGAGGATATCCCCAGTGAGTTGCACAAATTAGGAAAGAAACAAAAATTATTGGAATCCTGAAGTATTTCTGTAAACTGCTGGATATTCTGAAACACAGACAGTGCTATATAGCCTTCTGGGCTTAGTTCTTTCATTGGATTATTACTTAACAGATGAAACATTTGGAACAGAATTCATTGAAAGCACAATTAGGAGCTTGTAGAGTGTGGCAGGCCAGTAAGTGATGTTTGTGTATACTGATATAGGCTTCTAATCTATATCAGACATTGGATACTAGCCTATATCAGGAATATGCTAGTAGCATTCATCAGGCATGGGCTACTAGCCTATATCTTCACACTTCTGCTCCATCTCTGTCTTCACAGATGGGTCTGAGTCTGCCAAAGGTGTAGGCTACTCCACTGTATTTCCTGACCACCTATGTGTGTCTCCTGCCTCCAGAGATGCATCTTCACAACAGAACTTTATGCAATTTTCTCTAAGTCAACTGCTTTCTCACTGTCATTCTTCCTTTGTTGTTGTAGTTGACTCTCACAGTGTCCTCATGGCTCTAGAGTCCTTTAATCCTGTTCATCCTGTAGTGGTCTAAATTCAATATTGGCCGTTTCTTATCTGCTGCAGATTTAATGCAGTCGAGTTTTGCTGGGTTCCCAGCCATATCGGTGTTTCCTTAAATGAGCATGCGGATGCTGCCGCGAAGGAGGCTATCCCCATTTGACCCATTTCCCGCAAAGGTGGGTCTTATTTCGACTCTACCCAGTTATTCATTCCTCACTGTGCCCATTTGAAGGAACGCTGGTCTTTTGTTACTAGTAACAAGCTGCATGCTCTTAAGGGTAGCGTGTCCCCATGGCCTTCCTCCTACCATCATAACCAGCAATGGGAAATGGCTCTGGTGAGGTTACGTATTGGCCATTCCTATTAAACTCATGGGCACTTAATGGAACACCACCCTACTCCTTATTGTCCAAACTGCATTGTCCCTCTTATGGTCGTGCATATTCTTAATGAATGTCCAGACTTCCAGGATGTGTGTGCATCTTGCTTCCCAACTGGCCCTTGATAGAATCCTTGGTGAATCGGATACCTTTGAGGTTGTTCACCTTATGCGCTTTTGTTCTCGTATTTCGTATCTCATGCATACAGTATTCTTAATGAATGTCCAGACTTCCAGGATGAGTGTGTGTCTTGCTTCCCGACTGCCCCACGATATAATCCTTAGTGAATCGGATACCTTTGATGTTGTTCACCTTATGCACTTTTGTTCTCGTATTGGCATCCTTAGTGATATTTAGCGCCTTTTTAATATCCAGCACATTTGACGGTGCTACATAGCCTCCCTGGCTTGGTGTCTTCTTTTTATAATTACTTACTAGCCTATATCAGGCATAAGCTAGTAGTATATATCAGTTATGGGCTTCTAGTTTATATCAGTCATAGACTACTAGCCTATATCATTATAATATCTTCTTGCCTATTTTTATTGTGTGGAGGATAAATAAGGACTGCTAAGAGTAATTGCTAGGATCTAAACTCTTACCTAATCAACCAGAGTAACTTTCAACTTTCCATGTTGCCTTCTGTGCTTTGTAATATTGTAAGAAACTTATTGACCACCTAGGCTAGATTCGCTTGTATCAGATCTCAGGACCTATACTTTAAGTCCTGAGATTACCAGTAATTATACTTTAGAGTACATGCAATTTGCATGAAGGTCTCTCATTTTTGATAATTGCGTGATTGATGTTGGGAAAGACTGTCATGGATGCCTAAATTCATCAATGTTGACATCAGGCAGGACTTGAGTTTTATTTTTTGGAGTTACTCATGCAAGCACTTGGCAGTGTGCTGTATTTATAGGCATAGTTACAGATTGGAAGCTACGTTTGTGATGTCTCATCTTTCCTATAATCTTTGTCATATGATTCTGTGAAACTGCTTTGGGTTGCTAGTATGGTCATTGTTATTACATAATTTTTTGTGTTTTTGTGCTCGATGAGTTTCTCCAAGCTAACCAACTCTTTTAGTTGTTTTATGGTTCTACAGTATATTGAGGTGCATGATGTTTTCCATTTTGCTATAAATGTTGAGTGATTGTGGATTTTAGGACCCTTTTCTGTGCTATATGAAAAATTGGTTTGTGTGTGTGATGCGTGTTATAGCGTGCATTGCTTTTTGCTAACTTAGTGACAATTTCATTGTGGAGTATTCCACAGTGTGCTAGCACCAATTGTATTTTTGTGTATGTCACTTATCACTTATGGTATATGCACAAGTTACATATACCATATATGTATATGCACAAGTTACATATACCATATATGTATATGCACAAGTTACATATACCATATATGTATATGCACAAGTTGATCATATTCCTCACTCTATTTTCTGTACTTCAAAGGTACAGTATGGTATTAATACAGACAGCAAGTCACAATAACGTGAGTGAAAATAAGACACCCAGACTAATTAGACAACCTTTCACATTAACAACATTTCGGTCCTTCCTAGACAACTGTCATTGATAATCGTCAAGGATGGTCTGAAACATTGTCACTTTCTTTATTTTCAGATGTGTGGGTTGGGTGTCTACAGTATTATTATACAGTACAGTATGTTCTTGGCTAAACTCTTGTTCTTTCCTTAAACACTCACATATAAACTTTCTTTGCTCAATTCATATTACACAAGACCATAAAACAGTATTGTAGTGCAAATTATTAAATTGCACTGCATATCTTCTTACAGTATTATGATTCATCATCAAAATTACTCCATACGTTATCATAGTTCCATGGCTCAGCATCTCTGTGACTGGGAATAAGAAGCTGGGGCTCATCAAAGGTTCCCTTATTATTCCTAGAGATTATTTTAGTTGTAATTAGAAGTGAAGCATTGTTTTGGTATTTATATACTAGCACTAGCTGTTCCATTTCATTGATTTATTACACTATAGGTAAATTCAGGTAAAAATTATCTATTGTTTGTTTTACATTATGGCTTAATAATGCTGCTCGATACATTGACTTACATTAGCTCTTCTAAATAAATGGATTGGATTACTGTCTTCTAATTTGGTCAGCATTTTTATGGTCTCAATGTGATCAGCCCTGCCATGTCTGGTTTGCAGTTTTGTTACCATTGATTCTATCAACTTTTCCTGGTATGACAGTTGTCTTAGTTACAGAATAATTTTTGTTGCTCTGCCCTGCCCATTACAGTTCTCCTTTTGAAGATGAGGTTTCCATGCTTGACCAATTGGAGCACACCAGCTGAAAAAAAATCTTGTTTGCTTTCTTGATGTCAAAAATTCATTAGATTATTCCAAGGGTTTTGTGGACTTTAACTTGAAGGACCCCTCATTAGCTCTCTGAGCTTTGCTTTGCCATCAACCTTAGCCCAACACACTGCATATACATTAGATCTATCCTCATTTTAGTATGGGGCATATCCTGATTCCTGAATGCAGTGCAAGTTCCTGGCTGGCAGAAAGCCTTTTATTTTCTTTGGACTGGTGATAGTTTTAATGTTGTCTCCAGACTAGATTGAAAGGAGGATTCCTCCAGAATTTCAGGCCTTCCTTGTGGGTCCTTCTTTTCTTCCTTCGATGCTGTGGCAGTGCCGTGTTTGCTCCTGCCCTTTTCTGCTTACTGAGGTTAGATGGTGGAGCGAGTATATTATTGGGATAATCTACTCGCTACATAGGTGCTTCCATTGTAGTAATGTGATGCATAATCGTATGTTGCACTTCTGGTCGAAGGCTGGCGGGTTGGGTCACATCTTTGAAATCATCCAGGAGTGCTTGAAGTTCCGTAGATGCGACTGGAGTGATGCTGTTAACCTATGTAGAGGTACTAGGGGGAAGCTCAAAGTACTGCACCAAAGGATTCATGTCCAGTTGTGGAGGTCGCCTCTAGCTGTGGTCACACCCACTTAGTAGATGTTCTCAGTTCATCTGTGGGACACGAAGTCTTCTCTGGGCAGTTCCTGATATGTCTCATTCACTTTTCCTAGTTTCCTTCATTCTCTGCCTTATTGTCTGCTGTTATATCCGTTTTTGCCATTCCCTGGTTATTTATACTGCTCCTGCAGGTCTTGTTACATTCTGCCTTTGTTGCTCTTCATGCCTACTGTCTTGGTTTCCCTCAAAAAGTCCGCTTGGCTGCTCTACTTCTCGTTGGTAGTGGAGATTTTAGAGGGTTTTGTCAATGGAAGACATGTTTCTCTATCCATTTAAGCAGGTGTTTTTGCAGAATTTCAGGCATTATATACAGGTGGTCCACTTTTTGGAACACCTACATTAAAGTGGACAATGTAGTTTTTTGAGTTACTGTACCTATATTCACCTATATCTTATGTTTATAAAGGCATGGGTTATTTTTTTTGCTTTCTGCAGGTCTAGTGCATTGTCAGTAGTTAACAAATAGAATGCACTAGGCAGCAATGTGGTGGAGGCAGACTCCATACACAGTTTCAAATGTTGACATGATAGAGCCCAGTAGGCTTGGGAATCTGTACACCAGTTGATTGACAGTTGAGAAGTGTTAATAAAAAGCCCACAAGCACAATTAGGTAAGTATACATCACAATTCTTATGTTTTGCAAAGTTTTTGGAATATATTCTTGCATCATTGCTCTTTAAAATATTCTGGACTTAATTGTGTACACTGAATTAGGAAAGTGGCAGGAGTATTAAATAGTGTCATAGTTGGTGTTTTATTAAGAAAAGTGGGCTTTTGTATGTCCTTGAAACATAGTCCTGCTTATCCGTGTAACTTTATTTTTACACTGGTTTTCTAAGAAAACAACCTCTGCAAAGTTCAAGGGCTACTGTATACTACATATAAAGTGTTCTTTGTGAATTATTAGGAAAATTATACATTCCTTGTTCACTCGTAACAAATTACTGTGGTTTGGTCCTGTTCATAGCCACGTTTCATGCTTAGCTCACATGTATTGCAGAGTACTGTATGTACAAAATGTACCCTTAGTACTGTATATACAAAATTTAATTTTTACAAGGTAAAATTCAATAAGAATGAAGTGTGCTTTGTTTAGTATTAGTTGGTGCTTCATGCATCGTTTTGTTTTATTATAACATTTATGCATTGTGGCACTAACAAACTTTCCATAATACCTGCTGCACCCCAATATGCATAAACAAAAAGTAATGTTTACTCCATTCTGCATCATTAATAAGGGGTTAAATCTACTTGATACACTAACCCTGTACTGTATATTTGTTGTAGGAAGTGGCAACTACGTTTATCAACATCACTGGGGGTACACATGCCTATAGTGCTTTATACACTCAAGGGGGGTTCTGTAATGTGGTTGTTTATATTCTCGTCTCACAACCTAGTTCCTGAGTTTGATCCCTAAGTTAAAGAGACGTTGAGAACATTTTCGTTAATTCGATAACCTCTGTTCCCTTAGCAGTAAATAGGTAAGAGTTAGACAACTGTTGAGGTTGCATCCTGGTGAAGGTCATTAGTAATTGGCTTAGAGGGAGCTTCAATAAGCCTAACAGGTTTCCTGTCCCCAACGATAGGAAATTATAAGGTGAACCATATATACTGTATCCTGTATAGCTGGAAAGTGGTAAAAGTATTTAAAAGTAATGTTGTATGAATTCACTTAGATCAAGACATTCCCAGAATGTATTCCTCATACAGAATGAAGGTCACTTTCCATATTTAATCAATTGTTACATATTGATTTTACCTTTCTTTACACATTCACAACTTTCCCTTCCTTTCACATTCAAAATTACTCACATATGTTTTCTCTGCTTTTTAATTACAGCATCATTACTCTGTTCAACATTGTCATGACTAGGGTCTAGAGTGAACAGGGAGGGTTTGCTTGTTCTTATTTTACATGTGTTGCTAATTGATATAAATAAAGGGTCTATCATGTGTGTTTGCCTAGGTCCCATTAAGTAGTTATTCTTACATTAGCAATATCATCTTATCACAGTTAAAACTTGTATACTGTATTTCCATAACTTTATCATGCCGTATTCTATCAGTGTTTACAACACTGCACATGCTTCTTAGTGTTCAACCATTCCATACAATACATTACCTGCATTCCTTTCTATTCTATTCTATTTTTTTTTAACTTGATTCACTCAGCAATCAGTTTTATTTGCAGAAATGGCACTTTTGTTGCTAGCTCATCACAACAGTATTTAAACTTTCCAGACAATTCCATTACCTCTGCATTCATAATGACTTTTCGTAGAATTTCCTTCATACTCAACTACTGAACAATGATCTTTCATTCATGTGCATTCACTCCCTGCAATTTTCTCGCACATTATCAAAACCTCTGGGAGATTTCTGAGCAACAGGGTTATCGAGGTCCCTATAGTCCAACTGCTCACTTTCCCCAGGATGCAACCCACAACATTTGTCTAAATACTGGATACTTATTTTACAGTTAGCTGAACAGTTGCATCAGGCGAAAGGAAACGTGCCTAACTATATTATTATTAAGGGGTCATTAAGGCTTGTTATTATTATTAAGAGATTATTAAGCCCTATCAACTTCTTAAGGATTATTAAAGCCAATCATCCTTTGGAGAGTTATGGGTTATCAACCTCTGGAAGGTTATTAAGGTCTATCAACTGAAGCGTTATACGTGTTGAGTTTGCCTGAGGGCCACCATATCTCTAGTGGCCTCGATGGGGACAGGAAGTGGGGGGCTTGTCAAAGGCTACCCCATTTTTTCTGATTTTATCCAGCTGGATTTTGAACTCCAGCAATGGCTTAGCATTTATTACTTGGATGGGTAGATGATTAAATGGGTTAATACCCCTATGGGTGAATCTTTTTTATTATAGCCTATCAATCACCGGTGGGTTATTAAGGCCCATCCACCTTTGGAGGGTTATTTAGGTCTATCAGCATCTGGAGGGTTGTTAAGGTCCATCAACATCTAGAGGGTTATAAAGGTTTATCAACCTCTGGAGGGTTATTAAGGCCTATCAACCTCTGGAGGATTATTTATTTATTTATTTATTTATTTATTCATTTATTTTTATACAAGAAGATACATTGGGATGGTGAGGATACATAGCATAGTGATTACATTCTTGTAAAGCCACTAGTACGCTCAGTGTTTCGGGCAGGTCCTTAATCTAACAGAAAATTTTAAGTAGGTACATACTAGCAAAATTTATAAAAACGATAACAGGTACATTGCAAGAAAAAAAATGAGATGAGAGAGATTTGTAGGTACAGTATATTAAAGCACATAGGTAGCTCAGATTATTAAGACTTATTAACCTCTAGAAAGTTATTAAGACCTATCAACCTCTGGAGAGTTATTAAGATTTATTAACCTCTGGAAAGTTATTAAGGCCTATCAACCTCTGGAGAGTTATTAAGATTTTCTGACCAGGGGGAGAAAGATACTGGCAGTATGGGGCGTTAAAGTTTATTGAAGATTAAATTCTGCAGAACATGTAAATATATAAAGTTCACATAAAGTAAGTAATTATATAAAGTTTATATTAAACACGGTTTATATTATAGACTTAACAAAGTTGATATTATATAAAACTTAATATTGAACATGTAAATATACAAAGTTTCAAATATAATTTAAGGAATATATAACGTTTATATTAAAATATATAAAGTAAATATATAAAGTAAATATATAAAGTAAATATATAAAGTAAGAATTAACAGTAACAATTCCAAGGACTAGATTTAACTTAAAAGGTACACCCGTAGTAAGTATGAGACCTTAGCCTATAGTTTTGCGAGGGCAGCGGCAAGGGCAGGCGGAGTGAGGCGGAGCCCCGTTGTGCGCCCGTATTTATACGGCCCCAAACTGCCCGCGCAACGCCGCGGGACGCGCTGCGCAATTGTTTCCTTCTCCCCCGCCAGAAACATCCCCGCTTGTGTTGCAAGCAGTGACCATTTATTAACCTCTGGAAAGTTATTAAGACCTATCAACCTCTGGAGGGTTGTCAAGGTCTATCAATCTAGAGGGTTATAAAGACCTATCACCCTCAGGAAAGTTATTACAGTATGACCTATCAGCTTCTGGAGGGTTATTAGGGCCTATCAACATTGCACGGTTATTAAGGCCTATCACTCTCTGGTTATTAAAGTTTATTAACTTCTGGAGGTGTTATTAAGGCCGATCAACCTCAGAAGGAGTATTTAGGACTATCAACCTTTTGAGGGTCCAGCAACCAGGAGGCCTGGTCGACGACCGGGCCGCGGGGACACTAAGCCCCGGAAGCACCTCAAGGTAGCCTCAAGGTAGGTAGGAGGGTTATATGTTGTTGTTGTTAAAGATTCGCTACCTGGAACAAAAAGTTCCAAGTACCACGGGCTATGGTGAGCCCGTAGTGCCTTGAGGATTATAAAGGCTTCTCGACCAATGGAGGATTATTAAGGTAAATCAACCTCTGAAGGGTTATTAAGGCCTATCAACCTCTGGAGGATTATTAAGGCCTATCAACCTCTGGAGGACTATTAAGGCCTATCAACCTCGAGGATTTTTAAGCCTATCAACCTCTGGAGGATTATTAAGGCCTATCAACCTCAGGAGGGTTATTTAAGACATTCAACCTCTGGATGGTTATTAGGGTCTATCAACATTAGGGAGGTTAATGAGGCCTATTAACCTATGGTGTTATCTAGGTATATCAACCTCTGGAGGGTTATTAAAGCCTATATCAATCTCCGGATGATTATTAAGGCTTCTCAACCTCTACAGAGTTATTAATGCCTATTAACCTGTATAAAGGGTTATTATGGCACACCAATTTCTGAAGGGTTATTAGGGCCTATCACTTCTAGAGGGTTAATATAACCTATCAACCTCTTGAGGTTATTAAGGCTTGTAAATCTCTGAAGGATTATTAAGCCTTATCAATGTCTAGATGGAGGGTTATTAAGACCCATCAACCTCTCGAGGGTTATTTTATCTGAATTTACCTAAGGACCACCATCTTTAAAGTGGCCTTGACGAGGACAGGGAACGGGCGGCTTGTTAAAGATCGAAGTGGATTTTGAATCAGCAGTACTGACTTAGCATTTAGTTTCTGCTAAATGGATTTAAAAGCCCATGGGTGAGAGAGCGTGTTTTGTCTTTTATCCTACATATGAGCTTGGAGCTGCTGTACCTTGTACGTGTTATATTTGACCTTTTAAAGATGTCGTCTGGATTAATATCCTTCAAAAATGTTCAATATTTATAAAAAAGTTGGATGAGATCAGCCCTATTATGTCTGGTTTGCAGTGTTGTTACCTGAATTTACGTGAAGGCCACTAATACTAGTGGCTTCGACGAGGACAGAAAGCCAACGACTTGTCAAAGGTCCCCTTAATTGCCCTGATGAGCTTTTCCAGTTGTATTTTAAAACCCACATAGTAGAGTTTTGGCATTTACGACTTCGGCGGGTAGACAGTTCCTCGGGTTTACAACCCTATGGGTGAAAATGCATGTCCTCTTTTCAGTCCTTTGTGGCTTGTTGAGCTTGAACTCGTTGTTCCTCATTTGTGTTACATTTGAAGAAATTGTCCGTATAAACATCCTCCAAACTGTTCAGTATTTTAAAAGTTTCGATGAGATCCGCCCTGTCATGCCTGGTTTGTACTGTCGTTGGCCCTGTTGCCCTCAACCATACTAAGCTCTCGGATGATTTTTGTTGCTAGGTGTTGCACCTTCTCCAGAGCAGCTATGGTTGGCGGGTCGCATTCCGAACATGGGATTAAGGGCTTGCCCGAAACGCTATGCGTGCTAGTACTCACCTAATTGTGCTTGCGGGGGTTGAGCTCTGGCTCTTTGGTCCCGCCTCAACTGTCAATCAACTGGTGTACCAGATTCGTGAGCCTACTGGGCTCTGTTATATCTACATTTGAAACTGTGTATGGAGTCAGCCTCCACCACATCACTTCCTATTGCATTCCATTTACTAACTACTCTGACACTGAAAAAGTTCTTTCTAACGTCTCTGTGGCTCATCTGGGTACTCAACTTAGACCTGTGTCCCTTTGTGCGTGTGCCACCCGTGTTAAATAATCCATCCTTGACCGCCCACAAGATGGGTATGGGGTGCATAATAAATGAACTAAACTAACTGTCCACCCTGTCAATTCCCCTGAGAATTTTGTATGTGGTGATCATGTCTCCCCTAGCTCTTCTGTCTTCCAGCGACGTGAGGTGCAGTTCACGTAGTCTGTCCTCCTAACTCATGCCTCTTAGTTCTGGGACTAGCCTAGTGGCATATCTCTGAACATTTTCCAGCTTCGTCTTGTGCTTGACTAGATACAGGCTCCATGCTGGGGCTGCATAGTGGCTGTACAAGAATGTAAGAACTCTTGTATATATAAATAAATAAATAAAAATATTAATGTGATATATCAAAGAACAAATCCGTTCAAACCTATGTACTGAATGTCCCCAGACGCGCTTTAGTCAGCTGTGCCACCACATGGTTGTATGTTGCTCTATATGCAAGGTCTTGCATTATTCAATATTAAAAATCAATTGATTATTTGTAAAACTTAGGTACATCTCTGCAAGGTCTCGTTAACGTTTTCATACCCTACTGTACCATACAGCTTGTCATCTCTAAACCTTTCCATTACCGCCCACGGTGTGGGTATATATGGGGTGCATAATAAATGAATCAAATCAATTAAGTAAACATTTTCATTGTACATAGTAAATAAATAATAATTAAGGTTGTGATTTTTTTATTAACAAGCTTAGGTATACACAGCATGAATGAATGAAATGAGACAAGAAACCCATAGTTTAACCAGAGATGTAATAAGCTAGTAAAGCAACGATCAAGTAAAAGGGCGTGGAAAAACTTTAGAAATAACAGGACACTTGAGAGCAGAGAAAAATATCACAGTGACAGGAATGAATACGTCAGGGTGAGAAGAGAGGCAGAACGACAATATGAAAATGGCATAGCAAGCAAGGCAGAGACTCAACATAAAATGCTGCATAGCCACATCAGGAGAAAAACAACAGTGAAGGAACAGGTAATGAAACTGAAGAAAGGGGCAGACAGATTCACTACAAACGACAAGGAAGTGTGCGAAGAACTCAATATATAAGAAATTCCAGGAAGTCTTCACAGTAGAGCAAGGAGAAGTCCCAGAGATAAGAGAGGGAATATCAAACCAGACGCCACTAGAAGAGTTTGTGATTACAAGGGGGGAGGTGAGGAAGCATCTGCTAGAATTGGATGTAGCAAAGGCTATAGGCCCGGATGGAATCTCACCATGGATACTAAAGGAAGGAGCAGGAGTTCTGTGCCTACCACTCTCCGTAGTGTATAACAAATCACTGGTAACAGGTGAACTGCCAAGAATTTGGAAGGCCAATGTAGTCCCAATATACAAGAAGGGTGATAGGCAGGAGACACTGAACTACAGGCCAGTGTCCCTAACTTGCATACTATGCAAGATGATGGAGAAGATTGTGCGAAAAGAACTAGTGGAACATCTGGAGCGTAAGAACTTTGTATCTCAACAAAAGCATGGGATCAGGGATGTCAAGTCCTGCCTCACAGGATTAATTGAATTCTACGACAAGGCAACACAAATCAGGCAAGATAGAGAGGGCTGGGCAGACTGCATATTTTTGGATTGCCAAAAAGCCTTTGACAGAGTACCACACAAGAGACTAGTGCGCAAGCTGGAGATGCAGGCAGGAGTGAAAGGGAAGGTACTCCATTGGATAAGGGAGTACCTAAGCAACAGACAACAGCGAGTCACTGTGAGGGGCGAGGTCTCAGATTGGCGAGGCGTCACCAGTGGAGTCCCACAGGGTTCAGTCCTTGGACCTATACTGTTTCTGATATATGTAAATGATCTCCCAGAGGGTACAGAATCGTTCCTCTCATTGTTTGCTGATGATGCAAAAATTATGAAGAGGATTAAGACAGGAAGATAGTATATATGAGGCTAAAAGATGACCTAGACGAACTAAATGAATGGTTCAACAAATGGGTACTAAAATTCAACCCAAGTAAATGTATGATAATGAAACTAGGCAGTGGAAACAGGAAGCCAGAAACAAGATACCGAATGGGAGAAGAAGTCCTTCATGAAACGGACTGAGAGAAAGATCTAGGAGTTACCCCATTCAGTATGAAGGACCACACAGTGTAGATCAAAAACCAGCTACAAGCTCATCCAACATCCTAGCAGGACGCCAGTCACACATGAATCAGGAGAGAACATGAAATGTAAGGCTGATCTACTTGCCTCCACGACAATATATGTACACAGAACCACAAGTGTGAGACTGAATAACTGGCTTAATTAACTCCACACATGCAGAATTAGCTGCACTACAACTTGCCTAACGCACTGAAGAACAGTGGAGGAGTAATTTTCAGTGATTCAAAGTCAGCTCTTCAGCTGGCCCTTAAAAACCCGACATGCAAAATAGACACTAGGAATGTTGTAACATCCATTATAAACAACATTATTAATACAAAGAGCAAGAGTATTTAGAGTCTCATTTGTATGGATACCATCTCTCATAGGTGTTGTCCAGCATGATGACACAGACAAGGCAGCTGAATCTGCATGTGATAAGCCTGAAATTGAGTTGGATATGGGCATTCCAATCTCTGCTGTAAAAGCCGCAATATTTCAGGAAATTTGGGAAGACAGAAGAGCAGTTAATGACAAACAAAGGCCAGAAAGCACGAGTAAAAGAGCTATGACATGTTTAGAACCGAGAATTATATGTACGGGCAGCATAAAACATGCACTAATTGACATTGACAATTGTCAGAATTGTGTGACATTGTAATTGCCAGAATTAGGCTGGAATCGATATCTATGGCAGGTGGCTGCAGGTAATGAATCTCCCAATAGTGAACATTCTAACTGTAAACTATGTGAACAAGAGCTAGTGGGAGCTAATAGATCAGCCTTACATTTTATGTTCTCACCTGATTTTTAATCAGAGTTGATTTGTTTTTGTATTGAGGCTGGTATTTTCTCCCCTGATTCCATGTATGACTAACTTTTTTATTAGAAAAATTAGGTATACACAGCAATGTACTGTGTATAACCATATTCTATATGAGATATTACACAGTGTAGATCAAGAACTAGCTATAAGTTGAGCTATTATTCCCATCTTACAGGATGGTTAGTCATACATGGAATTAGAGGAGATAATACATGACTTGATACAAAAACAAACCAGCTCTGACTAAACAATTGACTATAGGTTCATCCAATATTCCCATCTCACAGGATAGTTAGTCATACATGGAATCAGGGGAAAAAGTACCAGCCTCAATACAAAACCAAATCAACTTTGACTAAAAATCAGGTGAGAACATAAAATGTAAGACTGATCTATTAGCCTCCACTAGCAAAATCTTGGCACAGCACAAGAATATCTTCCAATATTCCTGAGCGTATGAAGTAATTACAGAGCTCAAAGTACCTCATACAATTAGGTCTGAAGTCACTTATAACAGGGCAATCACAGATATAGTGTTGGAGAGTATGTCCGACTAACCATCCTGTGAGATGGGAATATTAGGTGAACTTATAGCTAGTTTTTTTTATCTACACTGTGTAATCTTTCATATAGAATAGGGTAGCAGCACATTATTGTGTATACCTAAGCTTGTTAATAAAAAACAGAAGTCTCCAGGAGAAGTTGCTCTGCCCTTCTCAAATGTTTCAAACTCAAATAGAGAAATGTCATAAGCATCATGTGGACCCATTTCACTATAGGCAATTTCAATATTAAAACCCCTATTAACATTAGTACTTGCAAGTAGTTGTTTTGTACAGTATTTTGGGACAGATTCGATATGCAAGCAGTGCTTGCATACTGTTGTAGCAGCATGTCAGCATAAGCTGTTGGGGAGTAATGAGCAAGTTGAGGGGTGAAAGGTTTGGAAATGATATCAAAATACTGTAATGCCTGAAATGCTTTGCATATTAGTGGCCTAATTAAATATGCGTACTTGTAGCAATTATTATACTCCTGCATAATATTACTTTGTATATTTGTGAATAAATTATTATTAACATATTATTACTGTTATTGGAAATAATTATCATTGCGCTTGTAAGGAGTATTAGTATTTTGTTTTTCACAATATAGATATCCAATCTATTTGTGTAATGATGCACCAATTTTCTTACCGAATAACAAAAAAAAAATAGATTTTTTATGAACGAATAATACTGTAAGATAGGAATATGTTGAAAAAAGGAGGAAGTAAGCGGAAGGAACCATGAAGCCAGTCGAGGCCCGGCGCTCCGTCCTTCTCCTGCCTCCACACCATCAACAACCATGGGTTTTGACACCGTCTGGAATTCTCACCCCAAGAAATACGGCCCAGGCTCCCGCCGGTGGTTAGTATTGCTGTGGATGCAGTGCTGTGGTTATTTCTCAGGGTGTGGTGGGGGTAATTTTGTTATATGTAGCTTGGGAGAGGTAAAATATGTGTTGGTTGTGGGACCCACGTGTAGCGTGTTTACGGGCGTTGTGTACATGTAGCTTGGCCTGCCAAGCTGGCGTTGTATATATGTTTAAGATGGGTGTAGAATATTGGTTAATGTGGGTTTATTAAACCGATACAAAAATGTTTAAAATTACCTCTTGAGTCTAGTCCCCGTGGCGCAGTGGTAAAGCGCTTGCCCGGGCCTTTGCGAGCGCTTAGACCTGGGTTCGTATCCTGGCCAGGGAGGATCGGCTGGGCCCCAATCCTTAACTGTAGCCTCTGTTAAACCAGCAATGAATGGTACATGGTTAAGCGATTTGACAGGCCGTATTACAGGGAAAATTAGGATTAAGGATACACAGAAATCACATTATCGTGATATATCAGTGAACAAATCTACAGGAGCCGTGATGAGTTAGATTTGTTCATTGAGATTATAATGTGATTTCTGTGTGTATTGAAAAAGGAGTGTCAAGAGGTAGAACTACTGTATGTCAAGAGCCCAAGTGCATGGTGGAATTGTGAAACACCGGTTTGGCTTCAGTGGAAGCCTCTGGATCCTTGTGGGGGCAGTAGTACTACAGGTTGCAATTCTTTTACCATGTGGTGACACAGTCGACTAGAGCGTGTGCCTGGGAACACACAGCACCTAGGTTTAAAGCCTCCTCATGGCTCCTGTGGATTTGTATTTTTAGGATTAAGGACTTGCCTGAAATGCTATGCATGCTAGTGGCTGTTCAAGAATGTAAGAACTCTTGTGTAAATACATAAATTAAAATACTATACTAGTGAACAATATGGCAGAGCCATCTAGCCCTTGTTTCCTGCCTCTCGTACCTGCCAATCAGGAGTGCTTTCTTTCTTTTCTATAATGCATCCACGGATGTGTAGTCAAATTGTACCAAGCTTTATTTTTAATTAAAATTCTGTATGTCATTAGCTTGGGTTTTAAAATTCATTTGTGAACTTTGTGAATTGGTGGGACCTGTCCACTTTGTTGTACATTCATCCTTTCTTAACCTAAGGTTTGAAATACTAGATACACAACCATATGTAGGAAATTCATCAATGGGTTTATAACCTCTGAAATTGGATTTCCTCTCTCTATATATATATATATATATATATATTTCTCTATATATATATATATATATATATATACATATATAAATATATATATAATATTATATATATTTTGGTAGCAGTCTTTCCTGTAGACATATATTATTAAATATGACCGAAAAAGTAAGATTAATAATTCTAACACGAATTTTCTCAATCTTTCGTACATTACGCTTCACTGTTGGAGGTAAATAAAAAATCACTTCTCCAAAATTCATTTTTTATTTCTAGTCTGACGCGACACGGGCGCGTTTTGTAAAACTTATTACATTTTCAAAGACTTCACAAATACACAACTGATTAGAACTTGCGTTTCTCTGATTTTATATCTACATTTGAGTGAGGTGGGAAGGGTGATGTGGCATTAACACAAGACAGAACAATAGGGGATATTAATAGGGTATTAAAAGTATCAACACAAGACAGAACAGAAACAATGGGTATTGAATAGAAGTGTTTGTAGAAAGCCTATTGGTCCATATTTCTTGATGCTTCTATATTGGAGCGGAGTCTTGAGGTGGGTAGAATATAGTTGTGCAATAATTGGCTGTTGATTGCTGGTGTTGACTTCTTGATGTGTAGTGCCTCGCAAACGTCAAGCCGCCTGCTATCGCTGTATCTATCGATGATTTCTGTGTTGTTTACTAGGATTTCTCTGGCGATGGTTTGGTTATGGGAAGAGATTATATGTTCCTTAATGGAGCCCTGTTGCTTATGCATCGTTAAACGCCTAGAAAGAGATGTTGTTGTCTTGCCTATAAACTGGGTTTTTTGGAGCTTACAGTCCCCAAGTGGGCATTTGAAGGCATAGACGACGTCAGTCTCTTTTAAAGCGTTCTGTTTTGTGTCTGGAGAGTTTCTCATGAGTAGGCTGGCCGTTT